>NW_026596095.1:9350974-9354241 GCF_907164565.1 Psammomys obesus
CCTTTCTCTTCTCCTCCCTTTGTTTCTCTACCTCTTTTTTTCTTCTTCCTTCTTCCTTCCCTCCCTTCTTTCCCTCTCTCCCTCTCCTTCCCTCCTTTCCTTTTCTTGTTTGACACAAGAGTTTTATTTTGTAGTCCAGGCTGGCCTCACAGTCATTATAAACTCCATGATGGACAGAACTTAGAAAGACCTAGAGTTGCAAGCGAGCTGCACCACCTCAGTTTCTTTATTTGATGAAAAAAGTCAAACACACAAAATTGTCCACATGCCTATATTTGGTTTTGCCATTAAAAATGTTGCCATTATTGTTTTTTGAATGGTCCTTTAATCTTCTTAAGTTTAGTTTTAGACATTTTCTGCATTTAATCAGTCTGCTTGGAAAGATTTGATACAATTTTACACATATGCCGTACAGACCGTAGACTAAAGTGGAGATCAGGATGTAATAGGTAAGAGAAGAATTAAAAACGAGAAAGGCGGCAGGCTGAGCAAGCCTTTAGGAGCAGCCAGTAAGCAGCGCCCTCCATGGCCTCTGCCTCAGCTTCTGCCTCCAGGTTCCTGTCCTGTTTGAGTTTCGGTCCTGACTTTCTTCAGTGATGAACAGTGATGTGGAAGTGTAAGCCAAATAAACCTCCCCCCTCAAAAAAAAAAAAAAAAAAAAGAGTGAAGGGAAGAGAACAAGGCATTTAATGCAGTGACTCTCAGTTTATGATGGAACATTGCATTGCATCGCAGCTTCATTTCATACGAAGAAGGACATTGGCTACTTAGTTGGTCTTCAGTGTGTTCGGGAGACAGTGGTCATTTCGAAATCCACTCGCTTTGAAACTAAAGTTAAAACGCACAGTGAACGATTGCTATATGTGTGTAACTTTCGACAAAGAAAAGTCCAGGCCTGGACAGCTCTGACGTGGAATTTTTAAACACGTGGAAGGATGATGGGCCTGGGGCTCAGGTCCCCGCAAAAGCAGGGTGGACCTAGACCCAGAATCCCAGTTGCGTGGGGGACAGGGAACAGCCAGGGCAAGTTGTCTAGCTAGACTGGGTTAGTAGGTGAGTCCTGCGTGTATCAGCGATGCTCCCTACCTCAGTCGATGAAGTAGAGGAAGCTGGGGGAGGGGAGGCAGTAGAGCAACCTTTACCCTGCACATACGCATAGGCACATGCACCTAAGTGCATAAATGTGTACCACACACACAGTCACACCTGGCCAGCTTTGCCCATAACGACCCTTAGAAAGCAGGGAATGTGGCCCGGTTTGTCGAGTGCCTGCCCAGCACGCAGGAAGTCCTAGGTTTGATCTCCAGCACAGCACAGATAGCTGCGGTAGCGCTCACCTGTGATCGCCAGGCCTGCAGGGTGGGGTCCAGGCAGGAGGATCAGAAATTTAATATCCTGTTGGCCCTATAGCCAGTTTGATGCCATTTTGAGCTTTGTGAGATTCTGTCTCGAAACAAGAACAGTAAAAAAGCATTTTAAAAAGAATCTACTGTAAAAGGCTATTCTATAAGCCCTTTTCCAGAATAAGCTGTGTGCTTACTGTATATTGGATAGAGAATCCTCACCAAAAAGCCTCTGTCTGGTGTCTTGTCATCGAGACTGAAGAGTCTTGGTGTATCCATATGTAACTCCAAACCTTACGTGATTCTTTCTGCTTACAGCTGGAGAATATTGGCAACTTTATTAAAGCCATTCAGGCTTATGGTATGAAGCCCCATGACATATTTGAAGCAAATGATCTATTTGAGAATGGCAACATGACCCAGGTTCAGACGACACTAGTGGCTCTGGCAGGTCTGGTATGTACATGCTCTTCACTTTTTTTTTTTAAACAACTTCCCTGCACATAGGTAATGAATTACATCATTGTTCTCCCAGGGATTCACAGACCTGGTGGGGAGGGACCTGTGTCTTCTGTAATTGCTGGCTTTGCAAAAAGGCTGCTGACATCAGCTTGTGCTTGATGGGTTAATTAGAACCCTCACATTTCAAAGGGTACAGTATTATCATTGAATAGCCCTAAGTGTGTTTTCTGCCTCTGGTATGACATGATCTCACCCCAGAAGCCTATCTGTGGACATCATTTGTTTGTCGTTTCCTCTTCAAAACCTTGTGGCAGAATATCTGTGTTCCAACTCAGTTGGTGAATGTGTTCCTGTCTAGGCGAAAACAAAAGGATTCCACACAACCATTGACATTGGCGTTAAGTATGCGGAAAAACAAACCAGACGTTTTGATGAGGGCAAATTAAAGGCTGGTCAAAGTGTCATTGGCTTACAGGTGAGTGCTGTGCTAGGATTTCTTTCATTCATCTACACAGTGTCATTAATTATTGCCACACAAAGTGTCGTGCCTCTCAGCAGTAAACCGCGGGGTATTTCTGCCATGTAAATGGCTTGGATATAAACAACGACATACACAGTTTCTGTTTGTTTAAGACGTATGCCGGCACATGGCGGCTTGTGCCTGCGATCCCAGCCTTAGCAGGCTGAGGCAGGAGGACTGCTCTGAGTTTGAATCTGTCCTGGGCTACATACGAGTTCAAGGCCAGTCTATAGAACGAAACCTTGTCTCAAGCCATGCAAATTAAATAAATGAGTTCACCATTGTATCCATCCCTAGGAAATTAAGTTGTGGGGTTTCCCTCGCCTAATCATATGGCCTTTAGCAAGGGAAGAAAATGCACTTTATGAAGTTTTAGGTATTGTTGACCGAGCGAGGCGACGTATGTAAGGCCCAGAGTGCCAAGGTCTTTCCATGTACTAGTGACGCCTGGTGCGACAGCCCAGCCCTGCTGACTGGGCCAGCTTTAGTGCTTGGGAAGCACATGGTTAAGATGCCTTTAACACAGTCTCCCCGGAGAGTGTCACGGCACAGCCAAGCGGCGTCAGCGATGAACACCTCCTCGGTGCGCTGACCTCTTGACTGAATCTGCGTCGGGCACTGTAACCTTAAGAAGTTCAGCATACAAATGGTGGGGACTTGGAAAGGAAGAGTCCAAACATCGCTTGGTTAGTAAGTTATGCCTCCGTACAGCCTAAAAAGTTTATGTCAGTGTTTGAAAAGACGGGCTAAGGGAAAAACAAGGTTCTACAATGCTTCTAAATACTATACAATATTTCTATATTTTTGCAAAATGTGGGTTTCTGTGTGTGTGTTACTAGATACAGGGAGACATACACAAATAAAACCCGAAAGGTATTCACAGATGCCTGTTACAAACTCTAGTCGCATTTATACAGATGTTAACATTGCAGTGATTTTCTA
>NW_026596095.1:9354341-9361013 GCF_907164565.1 Psammomys obesus
CCCCCCCCCCCCCCCCCCCCCCCGTTTTTTGGCTTATGTGTGTTGTGTGAATGGTTTTCAGCGCAGGGGTTTTGCTTTTAATAATGGAAGTTTTCTTTTCCGAGTGTCCCCTGAGCATGGTGGTGTGCACCTGTGACACCAGTATTCCAAGTGGGGGATGGGAGTTTCAGATTATCCTTGACTACCTAGCTAGTGCCATGCCTGCCTGGGTTGATGTTGATGGCTCAGAAAAGCACAGCCAAAAACTATTCTTAAGGAGAAAAACATGGATGGTAGGAACTGCATTTCCTCCTCCATGCCACAGGCTGCACTGACCCTAACCATGTTCCTGGATCATGTAGTTCTCGGCCAGGGAGAGAAGTTAACCACCCCTCTGGACCTGCCTCGTTTCACACTCCTCTTGCTGCCTTATTCTGGTTATGGCCAGAGAGTTGAGGGAATAAAATGTATTTTCCTCGTGAAGATGATGATTCCTAAGAACCGTCTAAGCATCTGGCGTTTGCTTTCCTGTTTAGACTCGAAGTGCACAGCTGTGCATGCCACCAAAGATAGCTATGAATTCAGCCCAGCACAAGCTTGTCAACTTAGTTGAAATATTACAAGTTTTTTTTTAGAAGCTCTGTATCTGTGTGTGTTTGTGTGTGTGTGTGTGTGTGTTTATGTTTGTAACTTGATTATGTGGTTCTGGAAGGTGAACTTTGTGGATGGCAACAACAAAAAGGGCAGATGCCCCTGTAGCTGTAGTCGGAAGGCTTGTTGTCTGGTTTATACCTCCCGTTGGTTTCTCTGACCAAAGTGGGCACACCTTACTTTGGAACCTGCACTGCAGAGAACAGATAAAAAAACATCAGGGAAGTGTAGTTATCCATGGTTCTGCCAACACAGTAGCTTCTTATTTGCCATTGTGTCTCTCTCTGGAAGTAAATTGTGCTATGTGGTTCTGTATATTTAAGAGGGTTTGGAATTTTTCTTTTATACCTCAGGAACTGTAAGCCCCACCTCCTGTTTTGTTGTTGTTGTTGTTTTGTTTTTGGTGCTTGGGAATTGTACCCAGATCTTTATACATGGTAGGTGAGGACTCTAGCTCTCAGCTACACCCCCAGTTCTACTTTCCATCTCCCGAGTAACCGAGAACGGTTTTCTGTGTGCGTGTTACTGACTTCTGATAATTAATGCTGATCTTTTAGATGGGAACCAACAAATGTGCCAGCCAGGCGGGCATGACAGCCTATGGCACGAGGAGGCATCTTTATGACCCCAAGATGCAGACCGACAAACCCTTTGACCAGACGACAATTAGTCTGCAGATGGGCACCAACAAAGGAGCCAGCCAGGTAAGCAGTGTTGTCTTTAATACCTGAAGCAGAGGGCGCAGGAGGAGAGGCTCAGTTAGCACTGGGCCTACAGTGAGTAGCTGGAATCGCAGATGCTATTTTTTCTGTAATATTTTTAGTCTTCAAGAAAGTAGATTTTGCTGAGAGAGCAAAAGAATCAAAGGACCCTTTCTCCGGCCTGAAAAGTGTAGCGTGACTAAAGGTCTTGGTTGACAGCAAGAACAGCGGCCTCTCTGCCTAACCAGAAAAAAAAAGTGATGTTATGTGTGTTTGGAAAAGATAGTTGGTTTTCCCCTGCTTCTTTCTGGTTTTGGTTTTAGAGGGGCACATTTAAATAGGTCCATAAGATTAGTTGGCATTTCTAGTAAGAGCTGTTTAGTCAGCATTCTTATGAACTATTGAGCTAACAGGGAAATGAAGTTCTATGAAAAGCTAATTAAATAACTCTCAAACTGTTAGCATTCTAACTCTTTCTATTGCTTCAGTAAACCACTCTGACTAAAAGTAGCGTGTGGAGGAAAGTTCATTTGGTTTACATTTCCATGTCATAGTTCATCCTCCAGGGAAGCTGAGGCAGGAACCTGCAGGCAGGCTCTGAAGCAGAGACCACAGAGGAATGTCACCTCCTGGCTTCCCTTGCTTACTCAGCTGCCTTTCTTAGACAGTCAGGCCTCCCTGCGTAGGGGCCTCCTGCATTCATTAGCAATCAGGAAAATGCACACAGGCCAAACTGTTAGAGGTAATTCCTTCTTTGAGGCTTACTTTCCAGTGTGTCTGCCTGCAAACCAAGATTAGTTGTCACAGTTACTGTAAGAGTTTTTTAAATAAATAGATGAGAGTGTGAACCAAATTGGAGGCTGGGGGTAAAGACACTTCTCTGGTAATCCCTGGAACCCACATGAAGATAGAAGGAGGAGAGCACTGACTCTACAGAGCCTTCTTATGTGCACCCTGGCCCGAGTTGAAGGAAGGCCCGATTCAGCTCGAGTCAGCGAGTCCTGTCATAAAAACGAGTCCTATAGTCATTCTGTAAATTTAGGGCCACATCAAAGCAGTTGAAAGTTACTGTGTTGACCGCCCAGATTCTAGGTGTGACTTTCATAACGCAGGCGACATTGACAAGGGTAGATGTTAGCTGCTGTCTCACCTTGGGCACCGTTATGTTCCGCCACCAGGCTGGGATGTCCGCGCCGGGTACCAGAAGAGACATCTATGACCAGAAGCTCACGTTACAGCCTGTGGACAACTCGACCATTTCTCTACAGATGGGCACCAACAAGGTTGCTTCCCAGAAAGGAATGAGCGTGTACGGGCTCGGGCGGCAAGTGTACGATCCCAAGTACTGTGCCGCCCCCACAGAGCCCGTCATTCACAACGGAAGCCAGGGCACGGGGACAAATGGGTCGGAGATCAGCGATGGCGATTACCAGGCAGAGTACCCCGATGACTATCACGGCGAGTACCCCGATGAGTATCCCCGAGAGTACCAGTACGGCGATGACCAGGGCATTGATTACTAGCCACACATGGGAGTGCAGTATTTAGTCTGTTGTTTCTATCCAGTGAGACCCAACCTAGCCTTGAACAATTCTTATCTTGTCTTCCTGAAACACTGTTATGCTTATTGTACCTTTAAAAATAAATGCCTTACATACATTCCTTTTTCCTCTTTCTGCCTCCTCCCTAAATAGTTGCCTTTTAGTGCTGTAACAATTAAATCCTACAGCATAACCAATAACCTGCCTATGAAGTGGAAAGGAATGCTGTGAAAGGACAGCCAGGTCTTTTGTTGAAGATCTATGCTTTTTTTTTTTTTTTTTAATAATCGTACACTTAAACTGGTATTTTCAAACTTTTTTACAGTTTAGTGTGTATCTGGCTTGTACATGGAAGACTAAAAATGTTGATTTGCTAAATGTGGTCTTTGCCAACTGAATCTAAGATGCAGCGTTTAGAACCTGACGCATTGATGTTTTCCTGCAGTATTGTCTGCTACGTTTTAAATAAAGTCACAATCAGTGTGCATTTGTGATTATATGTGTACTCATTCTCTTTCTTAAGCTGACAAGGTCTTTTCTGAGAGGCGCTTCCAAAGGCGTGTATACAAAATGGCCGCAGACGTGTAGGGTTGGCTGGTGTGCCTACAGACTTCATTTGTGCCGATGTATCACTGTAGAGTCGCACTGTTTCCTTCAACTGTATTTATTGCTGCATTTCTCAGCATAAACTTATCCCATTGTATTTTTTATAAATAAATATTTTTTTTTGAACATTCATATGAACCACAGGCTGGTTATTCTCTGGCTAGCTTCTACGTAGCAGAGTCAGGTCAGAAACCAGAGGCCTCACCCCTTGGCACTAAGAGGAGGTCTTCTAACGTGATTCAGTTCACTCAGTATGGCACTCATTGGTGGAGGCTGAGCCTGAGCTGGGTGTGGTGACTGAACACCTGCAGTCTCCACACCAAGGAGGCTGATGCAGGAGGATTTCTGTGAGTTTGAGATCAGCTTGGGCTTCAGAGAGCCTTCCTTAAAGGTACAAAAACAAAACAATTACAACCAAAAGAAGAAAATGTCTATCCCCTATAGTAAAGTGGCCGCCAAGAATTATTTGGTCCTTATTTCATTATGACTTGGCTGCCTTGGGTGTATCTCAGATTCAATTTGGAATTCTCTTAAAGGAGAATTATCACATACGCATTGAAGATGTGACATGAATGATGCCCTGAAGCTGACATGGGATGTGCTGTTTGATAAATTGGGGAGCATCTAAGCCATCGGTCTCCCCTTAGAGAAGACAAAACAACCGCTAAGTGTGGGAAAGGACAATGCCACCACTTGCTGGAAGCTGATTCTTCACGCCCTCTGACCCTGTCTCAGCCAAGCGATTCTTCTGGTAGGGCTGTCTTAGGCTTGGGTGGTTTTTGCTAAGACAGAGGTTTGAACCCACACAAGTGACACGTGCCCGTCATTCTGTGATTACTCACTTCGATGCTTCTGGAAGTGCCCTGTAAATCATTGTAGGAGATTTCAGAGCTAAATGAATTTCGTGATACTATTTAAGAAAAAATTAGCATGTAAAGTGGGACTAAGCTGTCAGGCTGTTTCTTGTCCGATTGCAGAGGCAGCTGGGAAGGGAAGGAGCCTTGCATTACATCACACGCTGGCCTGCCAAGTCAGTCGGATTGAGCCTTAGGATGGGAGTTCCACACGGCATCTTGGCCGATGTTTAATGTTCCAATTTGTTTAGGGCCTTAAAAAGGAAAAACTCTTCTACAGTGTGTCTAGTTTTGGGGGCTGTTCAGGTGTAACCTTCCAGGCCAGTCTCCTTTTGGGTGTTTGGGTGGAGTTTGGTCATCACCCCTTTTTTTTTTTTTTTAACTTTTATTTATTTATTTATTTTGAGATAAGGTCTCTAGCGTTCAGGCTGGCCTTTAACTCCTGTGTAGCTCAGGCTGGCCTTATGCTGGTGGTCTTTGCTTCAGCCTTCTAATTGTTAGGATTCTAGATGTGTGTCCTTGTGCCCAGTCATACCGTGTCTTTTAAACTGATGTATATAAAGTTAGTTTTAACAGTTTTTTTGCTCTAGTTCATGTGGAAATAGTCTCGGTATCATAGTGTAGTCACAGTACAGTCAGATTCTTCAGGTACAAATGTCTCTTGGTCCCTATCTCACGATGGGCCGGAGTTCTGTCCCCTCCTCATTTGGTAATGAGTCCTCGTGTCCTTGATTGTTGAAGTTGTTGGTCCGTTTTACAAAACTCTGAAAAACAAAAGGATGAAAGACCCCGGTGATTTGTAATTGCTCACAGCCCTAGAGTTTTAGGGAATTGAATTTTTAAAGTTTTCCAAGTGTATTGAAAATATTTGTGTGCATAGTGGGTTTGTTTTCAAAGTAGATTTTTAGCTGGAAGCTTGTAAGTCAGGGAGAGAAGACCAAGTTAGCTTTAAAGCAGAGACCCTCCTTCAGGGTTCATACACAGGTGGACACTGCACCGTCATGTTTCTGTGAATGGAGGATGCATCCGTATTTATACTCATTCATTCATACAAATAAGTGTTGAAATGCAGTACCTGCCGAAATGACGGTGCTTTGAATGTTGTTTAAGGCCCAAAGAGCTTAACGCTTAATTTTTATGGCAACAAAATGAAAGAAAATTAGTAGAACGTCATCTGACACCCCACAGCTGTGAAAACGAGTGCTGAAATGTCTCCTGTCTGCAGAGGATGAGACAAATGATGAACAATCAGTGTGTGTTGCCGGTTGGATACTACGGCCTGGTAGGTCCAGGCACAAGCAGCACGGGGCTTTGCTGACGGTGTGTGCCCTGGTTAGCAAGGGGCCCGAGGGCTGCCGATCTGTCAGCACTGGCACAAAAGGTGAGCAAAGCAATATGCTCTACTCGAAGCTTCAAGATTATGACATGTGCTTGGAAATGCAACACGCTTTACATAAACATCAGTGTCCAAACTCCCAGACTGTCCCAAGAGGCAAGATAGACATGTTGATGGGCACAGATTGTGCCCATCAGTATGCTGCTGTAAAATGCCCACATGCCCCATTTTATTTCTCGATTCTCTTTGGAGAGGGGTTGTCTGTAAGAAAGTGGTCCAGCATGTCAAAGCTGAGCTCCCATCCCCCTCTGGAATTTGGGGCCGGTGGAAGTAGAAACTCACGGAGCCCTCTAAACCCGAGGGGGCTCATCTGTGAGTCTTCAGGACTTGGAGGGCTCGAGGATGGAGAGTACAACAGGAGAGGAAATGTTCGCTTACCAAGAACTCGGGGCCCATAAAGTACGGCTTCTCTGACGATCCATCGTTTGTTTCCAGGTCCACAGCGAAGCACAGGAAAAGAATGTCCAGCACAGTTTCAAACACGGAGAGGAAACTGTGAGCCACTAAGTAGGCAAAAAAGGCAACTAGCAGAAGGGGGATGGCCCACACCTGGAGGGCACGGCTGTAGTTAAACGCCATCAGTCCTCCAAACACCGTGAAGCACACCACCAGCACCTGGGGGAGGGGAGGGTGAAAACCTTTATAAAGAGAGTAGCTATTTTACCTAAGGTATTACAAGTAATACGTGTGTATGTGTCCGTGTCCTAAAGAGCATTTGACAGGATGAGATAGAAGGGGGGAAAAAAAGCAAAGCCCAGTCAGAGTGGGTGAGAAGATAGCCAGGTCTTTTGATTTTATCTGTCTGCCTTTGACTTCACATAAATGTAACCGTAGCTCACAAAACTTTCATTCTGCTTTCTCACCACAGTGTGGCAAAGCCATCAGGATCTTCAGAAGTGTGTGTGTGTGTGTGTGTGTGTGTGTGTGTGTGTGTGTGTGTGTGT
>NW_026596095.1:9361023-9362997 GCF_907164565.1 Psammomys obesus
TGTGTGTGTGTGTGTGTGTGTGTGTGTGTGTGTGTGTGTGTGTGTGTTACATGGGATCCTGTGGATATGTGCGTTGGTTCTGAGGGCCAGAGATTGATTGATGCCGTATGCCTTCCTCTGGGGTTAGGGGTCAGGGTAAGTCTCTGCTTGTTTTGTGAGGCAGGCTCTCACTGAACCTAGGCTGGCTGGCCGGTGAGCTCCAGAGATTCTCCCATCTCCACCACCACCCCACCCCAGGACTAGAGTTAGGCGTGTAACATCACACCCATCTTTTACGTGGGTGGTGATCCTCATGCCTACGCACAGACACTTTACCAACTGAGCTGAGTCTCAGCTGGTAAAGGATTTTTTTTTTCCCTTTTGGTTTTTTGAGACAGGGTTTCTCTGTAGCCCTGGCTGAACTGGAACTCACTCTGTAGACCAGGCTGGAGTTGAACTCGGAGATTCACCTGCCTCTGCCTCCCGAGTGCTGAGATTAAAGGCATGTGCCACCGCACCTGGCTTTTTTTTTTTTTTTTAATCTCATTTTTATACTGCAAGCAATTGAGTCATTAATTTGATTAATATTCTAAGTGATTGGTTTTACCCTCTGGACACCAAAGTGCAAAGACTTTCTAGTGCTAGTGTGCAAGATAAATGAATTTTCTTAGGCTTTGTGACATGTAATTATTAGATTCCTAGGAACACACTTACAGGACATGATCTACCCAATTTCTTAACAGATGTGACAGAGTCCTTCTGGGGCCTCCATTACCCCTGGATGCCTGTGAAGATGAATGTGGAATTCTGAATGCTGTTTCCTTCAGAAGCCTGAAGTCATTATTCCATACATTTTTGAAAGGTCATTAGACACGATATGCTTCTTATGGGAAATCTAAGAAAATGAACTCATGTTTAAAGTGAAATAAAAATAGAAGTGTTAAGAATTATGAAACCACGTCCCCAAAAGTATTTTTGGAGTTAGAAAAGGTATCACCCACAATATTAATAAGGGAATAAGCATTACCAAACTGCATACAAATATACCTTATTTGGCTGTTTCGAAAGGCAGAATTACACTGTGCTTCTGTTACTGTTGTCATGTGGTGTGTCTTTGGGGCCCAGTGAGTGTATGTGTGATGAGCACACACCTGTGAGATCCAAGCATGTCTTTAACTTGCTGGAAGCTAACTGTGACAGTCACACACCAGCTGGGATACCACCGAAGCACAGAACCCTAAATGGGGCAACACGCACCAAGCATGTGGCATTGTCCGGGTCACCGCTGGTGACTAAGGTCTTGTTCACTTGTGGATATTGCTGGAAACTGGCGCTTATATCAGAGAGGGAGGGATCGTTGGAAGAACTGAGAGTGTGTAGCTTTGAATGCAGAGGAGACGGTGGGCAGGAGCAGGGGCAAGAACAGCAGCATCCAAGTGAAGTAGGAGAGCCAGAGCGCCGGCTCAGCAGTTTAGGGTGTTTGCTGCTCTTGCACAGGATGTGATTCCAGCCCCCAAATCAAGCTGCTCACAACTGCCTGTAACTCCGGTGCCAGGGACTCTGATAGCTTCTGGCATCACTGCATGCCCATGATGAAGGGAAACAGACACATACATGCGACAGATGATCGCTAATGGGGAGGTAGGTATGTCCTTAAGTAGGAGTGGGGTCAGGCAAACTAATCGATGCAGAATTAGACCCAGAAGATGAAACTCATGTGTGAAAAGCTATAGGCTGTGGCATAGAGAGTCTGCTAACCTGAGGCAAGACCGATCAGGCTAGGGCATTTCCTTCATCAACATCTCACTGGTTGTCCTTACGGCCCCAAAGAGGCACAGATCACATTTGTTTTATTTTGATTGCAGCACTGGACCATGAACCCAAGGGCCTCCCACGGGATACCAGTGATACCAGTGTTCTCACACTGACCTACATCATACCCAGCACGTTTTTTTTATTTTTTATTCTGGAGATGAGGTCTCACTGATATGCCCA
>NW_026596095.1:9363007-9423007 GCF_907164565.1 Psammomys obesus
AGACAGTTTTAAAAGATAGTCAAGTGACATTAGAAAAACAATTGGCTCTGTTCAGATTGCTCACTTCCTTCCTTCCTTCCTTCCTTCCTTCCTTCCTTCCTTCCTTCCTTCCTTCCTTCCTTCCTTCCTTCCTTTTTTCTTTCCTTTTTGAGACAGGACTCACTATGTGGCCCTGGCTACCCTGGAACTCATTATGTAGACCATGCTGGCCTCAGAGATCCACCTGCCTCTGCCTCCCGAGTGCTGGGATTAAAGGCCTGTACCACCACAAGTGGCTTTCAGACTTCATTTTATAGACTTACTGCCCTTAAATAATGAACAAATTAATGAAATCAATGCTACTTCTGTGCTTCAGGACCAAAAATTAATCCACATAGCTTGCTCACTTCTAAGGTTACTAGAACATTTTGGACAAACAAAATCAGGGACCAAAATGGAATTCGTCAGAGGCAAGGAAGATGGATTTAAGATTAAAATAGCAACTCTACCTGTTCTGGGACCCTAGAAACATGAAACCTTAGTTTCATCTGCAAAACAGAAAGCCTCCCAGTTTGGGGGAATAAATGAGGTAATGAAGCAAGGCAGCTAATCCAGACGAACAAAACACAGCCTCAATAGTATCTAATTTGTAGACTTCCAGCTTCTGGTATCTATTTAGTCAAGACAGCTTACCTTTCCCAGGAAAATGATGAAGTTTCCAAAGCAGTTAACAGACATGAGATGACTTGAATTCTTAGATATGATTTTGTGTGCATCTTCTGCTGATGTACAAAAATCAGTCCCATTAATGGCAGCTGCAGTGTATGCATTCTAGAACAAAACGCAGCAGGTAGGAATACGATGGCTCCAATCACTGTAAGTATCATTTTAAGATGACAGAATGACAACACAGAATATGTGGCTGTAAACCTAGTGTCTTCACCCAAAACAAACACGTTCAAAGTCTCTTTCAGTTTCTGATCATATTCAGATATATTTTCAAACTCTTTGGTAAATGGGAAAGTATTTCTCATCAATATGGCAGGTTAAATGTCCCACCGCAAACATGGAAACAATGAGTAAGCATGAGTTATTTTTTAATACACAGCAGAGTTCAAGGACAGGAAAGGGAGGGACTCAAAAGCTAAACCCAAGGCTGCAGGTGGTATGGAATTAGGAAGGGTTTCTGGAATCAGGGTCCCTGGGGCCTGAGAGATAGTGTTGGTTGTCACTAGAGAACTGCGTTTCCTGTAGAAACGAAGATTCATAATTCAAAGTCAACCATCCTCTCTGAAAAGTGCTTTAAAAAAATAATGTACTGTGTACCCAAGATAGTTGACGTATTTGGGGTCTGGGCAAGAACAAAACCAAATCATTCCCCCAGGGGATGGTGGAGTTCTGAAACTACCGCTCTGACTGAAGCGGGCTCCTGGAACAGGACAGAGGCAGGAAGATGCATAACAAACAGGACTCTACGCTGAGAGCAGTGGGCAAAGCGGCAGACAGGAAAGAGGCATGCCGAAGGCACTCAGAGATTGAAAGCAGAGTAGGATGGAGTGAAAAAGGAAGAAACAGTGGAAAAACTGAATAGAAATAAAAAAAAAAACCCAAAACATTTTTTAAATTATATATATTTGGCTTTTGCCTTTATGTAAGCATATTATGTTGTTTTGTGGCTTCTAAAATTTTAATTTTTAGTAACTGTCATTTCTATAGGGATGTGTTGATGTATGTGTGGGAAGATACACTTGAACTTAGCCAAGAACTCAAGAAGTGGCCATTTGAAATATTATGCTGTTGTAAATATGTAGTGAATGTCTTAATTTCCTGATTTTAGATACTTTCTTTTTTTTTTTCTTCCCCCACCCCCACACAAGGTTTCTCTGTGTAGCAAAGCCCTGGCTGTCTTGGACTTACTTTGTTGACCAGGCCAGCCTCAAATTCACAGATATCCACCTGCCTCTGCCTCCTGAGTACTGGATTAAAGGCATGTACCACCACGCCTTGCTTTAGATAGTTTTTTAAGACTAAATTTCCAAAAATAAGATTACTAAGTGTGTGTGTATATATGTGCGTTTAGAATGCAGATCTGTTCTCACATAGTGCAGACTGGCCCCAACCTGGACCTTCCTATCCTCTTGCATCTTCCTCTCAAATGCTGAGCTTTTCTGCTTGGGGAATAACCCTCGGTTTATGTGGTGTTTGGAACTGAATTCAGGCCTTCTTGTGTGCTAGGCCAGCACTCTAGCCACTGAATTGTTTCCCTAGCTCAGGCTCCTTCTTTCATAGACTGGAAACCAAGATGAGGGCACTTTCCCAAAGCCCCCTGATGAGCCAGTGAGACAAAGAATCTTTTCTTTAAATTCCAACTGTCTGGATTTTACACTCATCAGTTTTCATTAGGCCAAAACTCAATTTAAGAGCATGGTGGTTACGGGAAGCACAAGGCCTGAAGTCCAACTATCTCTGGGCTCAAATCCCAGCTCTTGCAGTGAGGAGATACTGGGCATGGGCGGGTGACCAGCCTCTCTGAGCTCCTCTTCCTTACCATTGAAGGGGAGGCAGAGCACGTACTGATGGCAGGATTAAAGTCATATTCCTGAGGAGCTCCGCGTCTGGCAATGACAAGTGCATGGAGGCTGGTCACTCTCATCTAGCCGGAGCTCTCCAAGGATGACATCATTTACCACTGAGCACGGATCAGCTCCGTAAGCATCTGGGAGGCATAGGAAAGACCTATGTTGTCTTTATCAGGCTTCTTCAACATCACGGGAATTCAGGGGCCACGTGTCTGAGAGTATATCCAGTGGCCAGTGTGGTCACCATGGGCCTCTCCATCTTTACTTCCTCTCTTTCTTTATTTAGGTTCTAACCCAAGCCCACAGGCCCAGCACATTCCCTTTCTGAACTGACTCCTAGCGGACATCCCAAGTCATATGGAGACGGGTAGGTTGGGGTTTCGTTTTGTTTTTTTGAGGGAGGCTTTTCTCCCTGAAACCCACAGCCTTGCCTCACACCCAATTTAGTGCCATTCCTCATTCATAAGCATCAAAAATAGACTTTGTTCCTCTGCTAAGATGATTAAAGGTTAAATGGTACATTTTCATGCTGTGTCAATTGCACAAGTTTCAAGGAGGCTCATAACCACATATCTTTTCTTTAACATCTCATGGCCCACGGAAAGAGAAGCTTAAAACCACGCTGACAGGGAAATTACATATTCCTTCCCGAAGTGACAGCAGTGCTAGCATTTTAGCACGAGATTCAACCCCCAGTGCCACATCTAGACCTAGATTAATGACTGGATGAATGAGTTGGGGAGGGCAGCATCACCCTAGACTCAGGGTACAGACTAAGCATTCTGCTGTTTCAGCGTTAGTGGTCCCACACTTAAGCTGAGTAGAAGGGGCTTCCTTGGCAGGCATCTGGAGGACGGGAGGACGGACCGCACTAGACTGTTCACAGTGCGCATGCGTCTGAGCTGACAGCTTCCGATCCATGCGCTAAGGCGGCCAAGGAGCCTGAGGGTCACTTGTGAAGACGACTACGAAGCCAACATTTTGTGTAGCTCATGAAAATGATTAGGGGAGGCACCCCTTTCCCCTGTGGCTAACCTTTCGGCAAGGAAAAGAGTGGGTAATGGTTAAACCGCTCTAAGTTGATGACCACATGAAATTCACGGGGTGAATTTGAAATAGGGTCTCATGCCTCTGTTCTCAAACTTACTCTATATCTAGGGTGACTTTGCACTTATGATCTCCTGCTTCTACCCCCCCCCCCAAGTGCTGGGATTTTCTGTGCTAGCACTTTCTGTACAAGCAGGTACTCTACAAACCAGCCTACATCTCTAGCCTGGGTCAAAGGGTTTAAGATTTGACTTTCTATGATGTACCTTAGAAAAAGAGAGAGAGAGAGAGAAGCAGGTGAAATGAGGGCAGGATTTGAAGATCAGAGGGAGAATTTGCTGCCTGAGGACCACAGCACCCAAGTTTATTCTAAGTTTTCTGAGTCACTTAAGAACTAACAAAGGCTATATATAAGACAGTGGTTCTCAACCTGTGGGGAACGGTGTGTGTATGTGTGTGCATCAAACTACCTTCCACAGGGGCTGCATATCAGATACCCTGAATATTAGATGCTTACATTACAATTCACAACAAGCAAAATGACAGTTATAAAGTAGCAACAAGAATAATTTTAGGGTTGAAGGGTCACCACGACATGAGGAAGTGTACTAAAGGGTCACAGCATCAGGAAGGTTGGGAACCGCCGCCTAAGAGAAATAAGCCAGGGATTCTGGCTGAAAACCATCATAGCTCCGCAAGACCTTCCCACACAAGCCATCATGCCCACAGGGCCCTGCGACACTCCGGGTCACTGTGGTGTGACCACACATGCCTGAGCGCGCTGGCTCAGGCCTAGTGACAAACCAGAATCTGGCCCACAGTCAAGACTTTCTCCCCAGGGCACAGATGCCAGGACCAGGATGCTCTGCGTCTGAGCACCACCACCCGAGCAGATGTCTCGTGGTGTGTCCCCAAACAGCCTGGTGCAAACCTGAAGGGAGCTTCCTAGCTCCTATGTGTGGCCTTTAAACAGTTTCTTCTCCAGGCAGGTGTGCAGCTTGTATGCGGCAGCACATACCGACACAAATGTCCATTCAGTACATAGTATTGTGCCATGTTGCAGGCACTCTTCCTGACTCATTTCATCCTCCTAGCCTCAGGACAGTAAGGCAGCTGGGATCACCCAAGCCCAACGGGGCTAGATGGCATGCCAAGACATACACTCGAGGCAGGTGTTACACGGAGAGGACCTTTGCTCACCCAGGCCCATCTGCAGGAAAGCATTTACACTGAGGTGTGCTTTGTGCATTTCCTTCAGGAAAGCAGTGTGGCGTTCTTGGGAGGTCTTCCTTTAAGACGTGGCAGGACAATTTTGTAGAAGGAGGCTGCATTCTAAAACCAGTTAACTCCTAAAGCCTGCAGAGTAACCTCTGCCAGATCTTGCCTCTTCTCTTTTGGGCTTTGTTAAAAAAAAAAAAAAAAAAAAAAAAAAAAAAAGACACCTGCTGGCTTTAAAGTTTTGCATTAAGGACTATAAAGTTTGTCTGAAGAGATGGCTCAGTGGTTAAGAGCACTGGCTGCTCTTACAGAGGAGTGGAGTTTGGTTCCTGGCACACACCTGGTGTGTCTGGGAACTCCAGCTCTAATGCTAACCTGATGCTCTCTTCTGGCTTCGGCAGGCGTCAGCCGTGCGTGTGGTGCACAGACTTATATGCAGGAAAACATTCAGACACAGAAGCAGAGCGTGCTCACACACTTCTGCAATTCCAGGGCAGGAGAGATCGGCACAGACAGGAAGGTCACTGGGGCTTGCTGGCCACCAGACAGTTCCAGATTCAGGAAATGGCCCTGTCCTGTGGAACATGGTGGAGAGTGGAAAAGCAGGACACTGAATGTCCTTCTCAGGACCTCATGAAGATATCTGTGTGCGTGCACACACACACCACACAGTACTTTTTTCCCTTCCTAGTGGACCAGGCACTCTCTTCTGATCACATTACTTTACTCAGTAAAACGATCAGCGCAGGCCCTATTCCCCTTTAATAAACATTCTAACCATTGGGGTATTAGGTAACAGAAAAGGCTAGATTAATTCTTTATTTAGAAAAACTTCTCCAAGAATATTAACACATAGAAAGGGAATCCTTAAATCAAAACTGAAGCTTGCACAGCCTGGCCTTTAGTCCCCTGTCCCCCGAGAGCACCCATCTCCCCCCTCCCAAACTAAACCGGCTGCTTCTTTTTGATGGCAGAGCTGCTGTTGACTCTTCAAAAAAAGTAAACAGAATTTTCCCCCATAGAGAAGGGAAAGGATTCGCCCCGAAGCCCTGCCCTGAATAGCTGGCTTTATTTCTGGAATGGCTTTTCTAACCGAGTTCTCATTTTATTCACTCAAAATAAAGCGAGTACTCCTAAAACAAACTTGAGTAGCACACGGCACTGCTTTCCCTAAGAACTCAGAGAAGCGCGAGGGTAGCCGAGTCCACAGCCATTCAGACGGCTGTCTGAGGCTCCTAGGAAAACTTGTAGGAACTAGCCCAAGCCAGTTTCATCTCTGATTTTTATCACAAACACATGGGGAGGAAGTCACGGCACCCGACAAACACACCCGGACCTTCCAGGGCCTGACATTTACCGGCCTCTTCGAGAATTCACTGTTTACCAGGCTGCAAACCACCACCAGAGAGACCGAGTGGGGAAGCCTGCCAGCCCAGTCCCCTGCAGGGGTCCTGGCAGAAGGGAGGAGCTTGAGGGTGGGGGTGGGGAGCGGTGGCTGAGAAAACTGCCAAAAGAGCCAGAAGCAGGGAAATACAGTCCTGTTTGCTTTTCTGAAACGTATTTGCTGTTAGTCTTAATTTTAGAATGGTCTTATTATATCCAAGCTCATCGTTTGAAAAAAAAAATAATTAAGCAACATAGAAAAAAAAGGAGACCACGGATTACTCCCAAGTAGCCCCTCTGAAGGACCTCTCGTTTTCCTCCCAACGTTCCTTGGCAAGTATGCACAGCTGAAAGGACAGACAGGCCATCCCAAAGGCAATAGAACTGTATTGTACAAAGTTTTTCAGTGAAAGTACAAATGCTAAGTTGGTGTCAAGTAAAGAAAGTGACATTCAACCCGCACTTGAAGGAATGTTTGAATTTCTCACAAATACTTTCACACACAAGAAATTGCTTTTTAAAATCCCCTTCCTATTAATTTTAACTTATTTAAATTTTACTTATTATTATTTGTGTGTGTGTGTGAGTGTGTGTGTGTTCAAGTCCTATGGCACAACCAAGGACAACACATTGGAGTCAGTTCTCTCTTTTCACTGTGGCTTCTGGGAATGGAACTCAGGTTGCCAGGCTTATGAAGCAAGCATAAGTTTTACCCACTAAGCCATCTCACTGGACTTAAAACCCTTTTTAAAAAGAGTCATGAAAAACTTAAAAGGACAGCTCAGCTGGTCAAGTGCTTGTCCTGGAGGCATGGAAACCTAAGTCAGATCCATAGAACCCATGTTAAAAATCAAAACAAACAAAATGTGCCAGACCCAGCACTTCATGCCTTTAATACCAGCACTCTAGAGGCAGAGGTAGGCAGATCTCTGAGTTCAAAGCCAGCTTGGTTTACATTGTGAGTTCAGGGCCAGCCACGGCTATATAGTGTGACCCAGTCTCAAAACAAGCAAACGGGCTGGAGAGGAGGTGGCTCAGTGCTTAAAAAGCATTTGCTGCTCTTCCAGAGGATTTGGGTTCAAGTCTGAGCTCCCACATGGCAGTTCACAACTGTCTGTAATTCCAGTTCCCGAGGACCTGACACCTTCAGACAGACAGACATGCAGGCAAAATACCAATGTACATAAGATAAGAATAAATAAATAAATCATTAAAAAAAAAACCAAACAAACAAGCAGACAATCGAAAAACGTGATGCCCCATGCTTTGTAGTCACAGCATTGAGAAGGCAGAGACAGGACCATCCCTGTGGCCACCCTGTAGCCAACTCAGTGAGTTCCAGGCCAGTGACCCTGTCTCAAACAAAGAAGGACAGAATCCTTGAGCATAATCCAGGAGCAGACAGCCAGTGTTCAGTGTAGCATACTCATCTTTCAGATCCAGAACAAGCCCAACCAGACAAGCTCATCTTGCTGCAACTTGACCCTTGGCTGATCTAGGGAGGCTGTGTGCCCTGCAATGCACCTGTGTGACTCTGAGTGACGCCAGGCAGGGCCAGGAATCAGAACTGTGTAGACTGCTACCTTCACCCAGCATCCTCCCCTGTACGGAATGGTGGCGACCATCAGTCTCATTTGACCTGTACGTAGTCAGTAGAGGAAGTGAGTGAGTCAGAAAGGAGGTCTGCTCTTTTGCAAGGACAAATTAAACTGTGGGTGTGTGGAATGGGGAGTGCAGGGTATGGAAAGGCTGGCACAGATGCTGACTTCGGGCTATTTTAGAAACACTGAAGAGGTGGGCTTGCCCCCGGTTCATGGAGCCATGTTCTCCTCCTCCTCCTCCTCCTCCCCCTCATCGCTGACAAGGCAATGATACTGTGGTTTGTGGGTATCATACAGATGACCACATAGTACTGCTGTCATTGTCATCCTGGTGAAGCTCCTCAGCTTCTGGGCCTCAGTTTCCTCATTCGTACAGCGTGACTGACAGCTAGCTGCCTGATATTCAGAGTCCTTAAGAAGGTAAAACTAGATGATGTGTGCAAAATGATTAGCCCTGATGTAAATATAGTACTCATGCATGAAACTCTCATATATATCATATATATTTATACACCCCCCCACACACACACAGTTTCCTGGGACCTGTCATACTATACAACCTCCACAAACACCAGGGTATCCACAGGTGTTAGATGGTTGGTCCTTTATTTAACATGAGGCACCTCCAATTTAGAACTGAGAATTGAGGAAATGGTGCCAGTGAGATGAGGATAAACGTGGGAATGGGTGTGTGTTCCCAGAGGCCATATGTGTAAGGAGAAATAGTTTTAAGTCGGGTTCTACCCATCCAGGAACACACTGTGGATTGACAAGAGGCTTACAAGGTAGCTTCTGACCTGCTAGGTTTCAGGACAAGGGCCACCAGATAGAATCCTGGTTCTGCTCTGCACCATGGTTTGGCTAGCCTTGCAGGAAAAACTCTTAGAAGAAAGACGGGTGTACAGAATGAGTGTACTAACCAGGGCTCATAGGGGATCACAGAGAATGAACTCACAATCAGGGAGCCTGTAGGGGTCTAAGCTAGGTCCTCTGCATATATGTTACGGTTGTCCAGCTTGGCGTTCTTGTGGGACTCCTGATACTGGCAGTAGGAATTGTCTCAGACAATCCCTAGGGATTGCTCGCTCTTGGGACCCTTTCCTTCCTACTGGTTTGCCTTGTTCAGCCTTGATATAAGGGTATGTGCCTAGTCTTATTGTAATAAATGATGCTGTGTTTAGTTGGTATCGCTGGGAGTCTTGCTCTTTTCTGGAAACAGGAGGAGTAGATCTAGGGAAAAGGGAAGGTAGGTGGTAAGAGACTGGGAAAGGTGGAGGGAGGGGGAAGAGTTGGGATGTAATATATGAGAAGAATTTTTTAAAAGATGGATTTGCTAGAGCTATACAATAGCATAAATCACCCCTTCTTTTATTGTAATAAAACATATGACATTAAATTTATCATCTTGCTCAGTTTTTAGTTATCGGGTTAGTAGCATATATAATGGTTGTGCATGAATCTCTAGAACAATTCATTTTACATTACAGACAGAATCCATAAAACATGGATTCTTCCAGTCCTGGGTAACCACTTCTCTGCCTTCTGAGTCTGTGAATTTTAACTTCTTTAGATATTGCATATAGTGGTGTGATTATTTGGATATCGGATGCCTCCCAACCCCAACCCCAAAGACTAGATGGCTTGGTCTATAGCTGGTGACGCTTTGCCACGGGGACCTAACCTTATCAGTAGATTATGCCATAGATGTGGTCCATAGTTAACGTTCTGCTAGAAGGTGGAGGTGTGTCTTTGAAGACACTTATTCCAGGCACTTCTCTATTTTTTTTCTGCCTTCTGTCCACCATAAAGTGAGCACCCATGATGATCTGCCTCACTATGCTTGAACCCAGAAGGAATAGAGACATGTTGGCATGGAACGAAAGCCCTGAAACCATGAGCCAAAATAAAACCTTCCTCCTTTAAGTTATTTCTCTCTGGTTATTTTTTTCACAGTGATGAAAAACAAACTGACTAACATAAATGAAATGACGTGACATTTGTTCTTTGGAAATGCATTATTTAACTCAGTATAATCTTTTCAAAATTTACCTTTGCTGTAGCACATGACAGCTTTATTTAAAAAAAAAATCTTTTAAAGGCTTTGTGATATTCCACTGTATGTTTCTAACCATTCCCTAACCAACCTCATGGACATGTGGTGACATCTCATGGTTTTGATTTAAATTTCCCTAGTGATTTGTGATGTTGGGTATATTTTCACGTGTTTATTGGCCATTTGTGTAGGTTATTTGGACATGTCTTTTCAAATCCTTCACCCATTTAAAAAAATAAGTTATTTGGTTGATCTGAAGTTCTTTATACATTGGTAATCTTACTCCCTTATCACATGTAACTTGTGGTATTTTTTTTTGCCCAATCCCAAAACAAGCCTTTTACTCTGTGAATTACCATGGATCATTGTTTTCTAGGGTGTGTAGTTCTTGACCTTAAGGCAGACTCTTTTGTTTTATTTCTTATATTTTTGGCCTGTCATTTTGTGTTATATATGAACAATTGATGCCAAATCCTATGCCTTCCATATCCTGTGTTTTCTTCCAGGGGTTTTATTATTTTTTAGATTTTAATCTACTTTAATTTAATGTACATGGGTGTTTGGCTTGCATGTAAGAATCCTACATGTTTGTACTCCTCAAAAATGACAGAAGAGGATTTAGATCTGGAGTTGCAGGTGGTTATTATCTGCCATGAAGGTTCTAGGAATCAAATCCAGGTCCCCTGGAAGAGCAGCCAGTGCTCTTCACCACTGAGCTATCTCCCCAGCCCATGGATTTTTAGTTTGGGGTCTTATTGTCAGGTTCAATTCATTATGAGTTGGTTTTTGAATGGCACACAGTGAGTCTTCTGAATGTGGATCCCCAGCTTTTGTTGGGAAGACTGTCTTCTCTCTATGTTGTAATTTGGTGTCTAGCTATATATGAGACAGTTTATTTCTAGCCTCTTTATTCTGTTGCAAAAGTCTACATATCTATCTAACATGTACTTTTTTGTTTATGCTAGTATGTTGTCATCTTATGATGGCTTCTTATATGACATGTTTTCTTTCTGAGCCCCTATCATCTGGCTACTGGTCATCTCATTTCAACCTTCCCTTTCCACTGGTACATCTACTCTGAAAGCTATTCTTCTGACATTTAGTCTCAGATAATGGCAGCTCTTTGGGGTACTTTTTTTTTTTTTCTTTCTTAACAAACTCCAAGCCACTCTTTACAAATGAAAGAACTATATGAAGGCAGCATGGACCTAGGGCTGGTATTGAAACCGTATCAGTCTCATGATCATATTTTGGGCCATAGACATGTCTGGGAGGTCTGCTTTGGTCAGGCTCCCAGATACAGACTAGAATAGGGCTACTTAATGAGATCAGCCACCTCTTGTTCCTTGGGCCTCCCCACCTTCCTCTGTTTTCCCTTTTATGGTGAGAAGCGTGGTGTGGCACACCCCAAGAGAACCCTTCTCCACTCTCACACTGGGATGCATCCTGATGAAGTCATTTAGTGCAGCTGTCTCATTCCTCAGATAAAGCAATCTCACTAATGCTCTCTTTACCCCACCCCTATGCCAACTGAAGCATTCTGTAAAAGGCAAAAGGAGTGGGAAGATAAAACCACAACTGCTGTCAAAGACTGGATCCAACTGCCAAAGCGTTTAGAAACTTCCTCGCCCCACCTACTTAAGAAATCTAGTGAAACTAAATTTATCCCTCACATACTTCTCAGAGAGAACTGAGTTTCCCAGTGTCTAGAGCAGAGGTTGTCGACCTGTGTGTGGCAACTCCTAAGTGTGTGTGGGGTTAAATGGCCCTGGGGTGGGGGGGGGCGGCACCCAGGACCATGGAAAACACAGGTATTTACATTACCGTTCATAACAGTAGCAAAATTACAGTCATGACGTGTCAACAAAAATGATTTTATGGTTGGGTATCACCATAACATGAACTGTATTAAAGGATCACCGCATTAGGAAGTTTGAGAACGACCGCTCTATTGAGATGGGTCTCTGAGCAGATGATCCTCTGCCAAGCGCATGGGTGTTACCTGCTGTCTTTCCTGCGCATTTATTTCTTCCTTTAATTCTCCCAAGGTGCTAAACTGCTTTTATTAGCTTCTCCCCTCCTTCCATCTTTTAGCCTTTCCCTGCAATGGAGAAAAAGTCAAGGGAAGAGCTTCTCAATGTGACATGAATGTCTTGGAGCAGCAGGTGTATGGTCAGGTCTTATTCCACCTATAGGAGGAAAAAGCCCACTGGGCTGCAGAGACAAGGGAGCAGAGGTTGGTGGGTTCTGACAGCAGTTTATGTCTCTTTTATTTTAGTGGAACAAGTAAAGCTAAGAGCCTTCTGTGACCACCTCTATGGCCTTAGTCTGCCTAGGAAAGAGGAAGTTGTGGAGATATGTTCTTTTAGATGACTCAGACAAATTAGGTAACCTACCTAATTTGGGCACATAGGACCATATGTCTTGGCTTTGTAAAAGAATCCCATTTCCTGGAGAGGGCCCAAGGAACCACTAAGACAAGAAGATGGTTTTCCCAACAGCGACCTGTGCCAAATGATGCCTGGAAACACCTGAAACCTTGCATAACAGTCTAAGGATAGCAATTCACTTTTCTGCCTGTCCAATGGAATGGGACCTCCAAGTCGGACACTGGACCATGAGACATGATACGGTGATCCTCACACATCCGAGTTTTTGGTCTTTGATTTGTAATCATGTGAAAATCGCTCAAAGATGAAGGTCAGGTGGTGGGAGCCTCATGGGATTCCAGCACGGATTAGTGGCTGCCAAATCAAGACTTTCTAATTCCTTAACCACCATGACTCACACCGCCTCTCATTTGCTTTTCTTCTGAGTGCATTCTCTATCCTCTGGCAAACCATTTCCTTCTCAGTGTCTAGGACAGAGATAACCGAGGAAGGACAGCCGGAGAATGAACCCAGACCTTCAAAGGCAGGAAATGGAGCAATTGGTATGAACTTCGGGGGAGTCTCAAGGAGGCTTAGTTTTTTGTTTTTTTTATTCCAGAAGAAGGCCCAAAGAGAGATAGAATGAAGAAGCCTGCTCCCTATCACAGGAAGATTAGATTTGTGGCAGGAGCTACTTAATTGTTAATTCCATTTCCCTACGCTAAACAAATTTGGGAAACATCAACAATAGTCTATAACCTTTACATTTCTTTATTCTTTAGGATCTAGGGTAGTGTTGGATTGTCAGACACCCTTCTTGAATTCCAAATACCCTTCTTCATCCCTACTGAGGAACCCAGAGGATGGTATTTGTTCAAATGCAATCGGGGCACCTACCACAGACACAAAGTTGCTGAGGGAAAGAATGGAGGAGAAGATCTACATTTATGGTTGTTAGAGCCTCCACATTCAAACACTGTCACAGCATGTCCTTGTTCACGAGGAAACTGAGTTTTGCTGACTTCAGTGGCAGTTTTCATAGATCAAATTTAAAGATCCAAGTGGTCCCTCTGCTATTTCCAGCATCTCTAAGGCATGTTTTTATGGGAAGGTAAAAGCATAAGTTGGTGGCTTTGTGTTTTATATGAAGCTCAGAACTGTGAAAGGATATCTCACAATTAAGAAATGACAGCCCCTTGGATAGGGTGATTTTTTTTTTCTTTTTAGACTTATGTTTCTGGAAACAGTCTTAGTTACCCTTGCTAAGTCATGTCACCTATGTTCCTGATGAAAAAATGGCAGTGACAGGAAATGAAGGCTTGGTGCAGAAGAGGCTGGGTCAGGCAAGTCTGTCTCCTAGAACTGATGGACTGGTGGACCTATTTTCTCAGCCTCCAGCCAAAGTCATACTCTGTGTCCTAATCTCAGGTTTGGATGTAAGTGTGGAAGCCTGGAGTTGGGGGAAAACATCAGTCTGCTTTGGATTGTGAGAACAAAAAGAAGTTCTCTGGGAAACTCTGCTCTCCTAGCGAGTGATGAACGCAGTAGTGGGGGGTTGAGGAAGAGAAAAGTATCTGTAGATGTAGCACCGTCCCCTCTATAAGTACCCACCAACTGAAAGGATTTTATGAATAACCTCATGAACTCAGCAGTCTTCCAAGTCTCACAGGATACAACCAGGAGCTCGACACACTCAGTGGTGGGTAGGTGATGGTAATATTAATGTTTTCTGTTTTATCTCTACATGCCAGCCATAGAACTAAGAGCTTTGCAAAACTGC
This sequence comes from Psammomys obesus, assembly GCF_907164565.1. Lineage (NCBI taxonomy): Eukaryota > Metazoa > Chordata > Mammalia > Rodentia > Muridae > Psammomys > Psammomys obesus. Next base: position 9,377,017 of record NW_026596095.1, read on the forward strand.
TTCACTTATCTGGCATAACCCTAGGTAACAGACACTTTAACCATCAACTTCTCTGGCACACAAATTTCCAATATTTGGTGAACTGGTAAGCGAAAGTAACTAAATCTTCCCCCTCCCCCTGTGAACAACAAAACCCAGGAGAATCTGAGTGACCCCTACTTCAGGATTTCACTAGTTTTCAAGCCCTTTAGACATCCGGAGATACCTTCCCTTCATTACAGCAAATAACATTTATGGAACACGTAAGGCGGTGGTGGCAGCAGCAGTGGTGACCAGAATCTCCTTTGGGAGAACACGCCTCAGCTCTCCTTGGGGAAGAGGCAGACTTCCAAAGCCTCAAGGGCTGATGGGTGAGGTCGACTGTCGTTAATACAGGTGAAGTGGCCAAAGTACCCAACACATAGCAGGCATCCTTGTCTCTAGGGGCAGCCGGCTTGGGAGGAGGTCAGAGCTATTTATGCTGAATACTGTATTCCCAGCAGAGGAGCCTGCTTGCTCCAGTACCTCTGTGTCACCCCCTTCCCTCCCTGATTTAATCGACCTTAACTCTTTCCCTCAAAGTAGAATCGTAAGTCAGGAAGGGCCTCAGAGTCCTGGCAGCTGCTCCTTGAGTCTTCCCCCAAAGACTGAGGGTGTACCAAGGCCCACTTAGAGAGGAGCCCTAGGGCCTCACCCTCTTAAGCCCTGACACTTGCAACATGCTCACAGCAGGTGTAAGCTGGGCCTGGGACAGGCACACAAAGAAAGCACTGCTTCCCCAGCAGCAATCCTGAGCCCCGCATGGGGAAGCACAGGGATTCAGCTGTGTGTTTTCTTCCAGACAGTCTGGGGCCTCTGGTGAAGAGGAGCCTTAATTTCTTTCTATCTAAAGCAGGGGAACTAGCATTTGCCATGGGACAGCTGAGGGTGGGGATTATCACCGTCTATATACGAGCCTCCCTGCAAACTGTCAATATGGTCACACGTGTGCATTTCCCTCTAGAATGCACACACAGGAGGCACCTCCCTAGAGCTCTCCCAACAGCTGGCTGCCCAGGGATAACTCTGAGCCAGCTGGCACGGGAAGCAGGAGGCAGAGCCACCTCTGCCATAGGGAGAAAGGCTGCCTAGATGGTCTACATGACCAGGGTCACTGTTAGGGTCACACTGGTGACTAAAGGAACTTTCTCTTAGGTCTCTCTCTGCCCATCATTCGCAGAATCTGGCTAGAGAAATTTCCCACGGTTCACTGCATCTGCCCTCTGAGGTGCAGGTGGTACTCTGGGGAAGGAAAGGAGTGTCAGGGGAGGTCTGCCCCTGGCTTGTGATGAACCAAAAGCTGACATGGAAAAGCCACGGAGCGCTGCTGCTATTCATAGATGAAGAGAAAGACAGGCATTTAGGCAGAGCTAACTTAAAGGACCTGGGGATAGAAGGCTTGAGATTTTCCCAAGTCAAGTTGACTATAAAGTCAACAGGCCAACTTTATGGTCACTATGAAAATGACTGGCAGGCAGGGAAGGGGGAGTGGATACGAGGAAGAAGGGAAGATGAGCCCATTTCCCAGGAAGCATCAGGCTCTTCTCTGCACTCAAATGAGTTGGACTGTCTGAACCTTTCTGACGAACATGTTTGTTGCTTAGAAAGGCAGAGCAACATGTGTTTTCACGCAAATGCCAGGAGGCAACTATCTTGCTACTGGCTTTAGCTGGCACCTAGGCAAAGGGCAAAGAGAAGGAGGCTGCATGCATGCATGACAGTCTGCTTCAAGGCGCATCAGTGCACCGTGTCCCCTCCTCAGGGAGACACACCGGTCTTCCTGTGTGGTCACTTACAGGGAAATGAACTGGGAATGGTGGGCGCAATAGTGCTAGCCCACTTCTTAGGCCGCCCACGATGACCAGTGTCTGTCCTGAGTCCCTCCGTCAGTCATATAGGCTGTTTTCCTACATCCCAGCAGCACTCCTGGCAGAAGCCCTCTGAGTAGACCCAGAGAGATGGTTTGGTCCTCAGTATGCTTGAGAGCCACTCTCAGAGATTCCAAATGGCCACCATGTCAATACAGAACACAGGAACACAGCCGGTTCCTAAGCCCAGTTCATAGGCTCGTGACAGAGCGGGGTGACACCCGCATGCCGTTGCTCTGAGCTAGATACGCCAACAAGTGTCAGAAGGCTCCATATGGATGTGGGAGTTACTTAATCCAACTCTTTCAACCCACAGAAATCCCCGAGGTTGAGGGGCCAGCTCGAGTTACACAAAGCAGGACGGGGCAGAGGCCAACAGCTGTGAGACCCCACCAAGGAGCTGACTTCTCTGGGAGACTATCCCAGGAGACGGGTGGTTTTCAAATGGTTTTGGCATCACCCCACAGTTCACTTCCTACACCCATTTCCACTTCTGCTAGATGGAAAAAATTAATGACAACAAATAAAAATAAAAGCTAAGACCTAAGTACTCAACAATGTGTGTCTGTTTACATGAACAGCCATAACCGAACAATAGTTTACTCCATCCCACCTCTCTGCCAGCCTAAGGTCTCAGGCTTAGATAGCTGCCAGGCACCATCTGGATATGTAGAAGTCACAACTAGAGGATATGAAGTCTAAGGAAACAAATCAACACACTTATTATGGCTCATCAAACAACACATTTTAATAACCATGAGACCTACTTTACTGATTGATTTAAAAGTCTTTCCTTGTATGAAAGAATAAAAATTTATGCAATTTTGGAATTCTCTAAAATTTGAAAAAAAAAAAAATTCTAGCATGTTTTCAAATCAGTGCAGAAGCGTCTTTGAGAGGATTGTGGCCCCGCCAGTGAATTCTGTACTTAAAAAAGGACTGATTTACAGCCACCGTCATAGCTGGGCAGATCCCCTGCGTGGAGGTGGGAAGGCATTTTCGTGAGGAATTGGGTGAAGATAGCAAGAAACACAGGCAGGCTTTCTGGCTGAGTGGTTAGCAGCCTGGTGCCCTGGGAAGATTTCAGCTGGGGCCGCGTTAGGTGTCGATAGGAAGCAGGACTGCTCCAGGTTTCATTGCCATCCAGATTGAGATGGATTAGTCTCCAGATCAGAAGCCTGGACCGCTGACTTGCCTGAGAGAAGGAGGACTCAGGCCACCCAGCAAAGGCCCTGAAACTGCAGGATTCCTAGTAGTGGCTTCTGGTGGCCCACACACTTCTTGTCTTCTCCAAGTCTGCCATTAGCAAGCCCTCCACCCCACCTCATTCTCCCACCCCACCTCACCCCACCAGTAAGCTAGCCTCTCTGGATTGCAAGGCTTCTGGGAACAGCTCCGAGAGTGGTTCTGACTATGTGCCTACAAAAGCCGCATACTGTTTAGGGCTTGGTTGAAGAGGCCAAATGGACTTAGATTGACTCCTAGTTCTGACACTGACTATGAGCCTTCAAGCCTCCATCTCCTGGCATGTAAGTTGGAGATACTACTAGACCATGCCAGGATCAATTGGCAGTTGGGGCCAATAGCCTACAGCCAGCATTGCCACTGTTTTATTAGCTGGTGATATTTACAGGTACTTCAATTACTAAGGCTGTTCTTTTCTGAGCGTCTGCATTTTCTGAATTTCGTACTGTTACATACGTGCCTCATGCATGTAACACTCACTGCTACATACACGTCTCAAATTCCCATGGCCCCCTTCCCATATTATGCCCAGGCTTAAATGGTTGCACACAGCATCAATGAATAAGTGATGTTTTTTCTTTTTTGCAGAAATGGCTGTGTGAGATGACACAATTGCTTTATAGCAAGACACAAGTTTGATGTTTATGAAGTACCGAGAAGTAGATGAGAAGCGATGAGGTTTGGAGTTTCATTCCCCCACTCTGTAAATGAAGTACCGTGCAGCCCGAGGCTGCAAAAGGCATAAATGTGCACAAAAGGCATAAACTGCTACCTGCCCCTGTTCCCGGGTCTTAGTGAAGATGGATGAGGCTTTCAGGAAGTAGTGATGAACCACATCCGCCTCCGAGCTTCAGGGAGATAATCTGAGGGCTGACTGGGACGAAAGCATTTGATCCTCTTCCAGATGCTCTAGCCTCCTTCCCAGCAACCGGAGTAAAGAAACCAGACTTTGACCTTTTTTGTATCTGATTTCCAGGCGTAGAGATGCCCAAACTTCTCCCCTCCCCCGCAATAACCTAGTCCAATGGGAGACTATTTCCCAGTCTAATCTAAATTCATTTCTTCACTTTGAGCTCGATTTCCTTTGTTTATTGCCAGATGAGACTGACAGCTTCGGTGACTACCGTTTTACTGTCATTATGTTTCCCCCTTGTCCCTCCTCCCCGATCTCTTCTCACTCTTGTGCAACTCAGACTAGCCTTGAACTTTCTCTGCAGCCCAGTCTAGCCTTGCATTCCCAATCCTCCTGCCTCCATCTCCCCAGGGCTGGGATTACAAGTATGCACTTCGCCTGGTGCATGCATTGCTGGGAACGAGACATTCATGCTAGGTTAAGTCTTCTACCAGCTCAGCCGCATCTGCACCCCATTCCTCTTGATGGTTTATGATCTCTGTGTCATATTTAAGAACTCCGCTGTCCAAACCCATGGTTACTAAGGGTTTCTCTTCTGGAAGTTTTACAGGATTTGGGTATGTACTCTATTTTGAATTATTATTTTTTTTATTTATGGTGGAATTGCTTCCACACATCTCCCCCTGACCCCTGTCTTCCTTTTTCTTTGTTGATTGGGCAGTATCTGTGTCACGCTTTCCCTGTGTCAGTGTTATTTTCCCCCTCCGTGGCTTTCTGCCTCCCCTGTCCCATGATGGCTAATCTTCACTGTCTACCTTCCTTCTTACATATTTACTTCACTTTCAGGAACTCATTTAGACCAGACCCTCCCAGAGCTATTCTTTTTGTCAACACTCACATCAATCTTTCCTTTCTTTTCCATTCCTCCCCCTTCAACCCTTCTTTCCCAGCTTCCTCCTCCTCCCAGCGTTTCTCATGCCAGATGGCATTGCCCAATCTTGTAGGAGTCACCCTAGCGCAACAAGGCCATGGCAGTCCTCGGAGGCCACGGCTTACAGCACAGACCCGAAGGTCAGAATCCCAGAGAACCGCTCCCGCTTGCGCCACTGGCTCTTCCTCAGGGCTGGAGCTTACACTTATTACCCTGGACGATCACGCCCACTGCATATCTGTTACGAGGACTCATCACCTGCGGAAAGGGAATTGCAGTGTGCTTCATACGCTCACTGCATCTGACCTTGGCAATACTCTCAATTCCCATGAGAAGAGGTCTTGAGCTAATATTAGGAGGTGAAATTCTAAAAGGCAGAGAACGTGTCCCTGGGGATAACAGAGTAGCGTAAACAAAACAAAACAGAAAGGTAGACCCCAAACCCACGTGACGTATGAGTGGCGCTGTCTGCATGGAAGGCAGCACCTGTGGAGTGGAGTGAACAGGCCTAGAGCTCTCCCTACCTCTTTCTTGATGATTTTGCTCCCCTTTTGATATGGTGGGGTCCTAGGTTTCCACAGGGGTAGTTTGATAGCAAGAGTGGAATAGGGAAGAACCCAGAAAGAACCTGTGAAACAGAGGGAGGTGGCAATTCCAGCTTGGATCCTTGGGGAGTCATCTAGCTAATATATTTGTATTAGTAGTCCCGTTTTCAGTCTGTCCAGTCTAACTGTAATTTTTTTTTTAGCTTTGAATTTTTACTTAACTGTATCTTATTATATTCCAATGTACCAATGCATCTCAAAACCTTTATACCATTGGTTGGTGTCCAGACTCATGCACACAGCTCTGAGAAGAAAGACATGACATTTTAGTTCATGAGTGTATCTGCAAGGCGTGGCTTGGCTTGCAATATGCCCCTCCTCTCTGAAAAATGCCACATCGCCTTATTGTGTTTTATATATCGTGGCTTGCGGTATTTAGATCCAAATAAATTCTAAAATGTACACCCAGACTCAGACTTAAAAATAGTGCAGGGTTTAAAAAAAAATGCTACGCTTTCCTTGAATAAGGAAAGGTATTCTAAATGCCACTTATAAGACATCAAACACGGATGGCCCTTTACATCTGGTGAAGCATCTGCTAGGAAGATGGGCTATAATAAGAATGACTTTTCTAAGTGAGATTTCTGTGCACAGTTAAATTACAAAGCAGCCCACTGCCTTACAGAGAACACTGCTTTGACTAAGGGCTATTGAACTTTTATAAACGAGCTACAGAAAAATAGAATATCTATTTAAGTCTCTGACAATCTGAAATATTTTTTAAAAAAGATTTATTTATATATACATATGAACATTTGTATGTACATTTATTTATATATACATATTGCATGTGTGCCTGTATGACAGAAGAGAGCATCAGTTCCCATTAGAGATGGCTGTGAGCCACCATGTGGTTGCTGGGAATTGAACTCAAGACCTCTGGAACAGCAGTCAGAGTACTCTTAACCACTGAACCATCTCTCCAGCCCCAATCTGAAAGATTTTTAAAGAGAATATTTGTAGCTTGAAAGGGGAGGGCTGGTGAAATATAGAAAAATTCAGGAGAAATTTCTATTTCAGAAATTCTTCTGAATTCTATTTCAGAAGAATTAAGGCTCTTGAAGTATTGACATTTGCTCTCAGTTGATGGATATTCATTATATACAAATATGAAAAGGCTTGTGCTCCTTTTTATTTTAGAAAAAAAAAAGAAGAAGAAAGTAATTTCTTCAGAATTTAGAGAGCCATTGTAATAGCCTACAGTTCCAAGGTAAGGGGTCAACAAACCAGAGCCCAAGGGTTGGGGCATGATCAGCCTGATAAACTCCTGCCCTGCCTTCCTCAGGCTGGAGTCAAGAAGGATGTCTACAACATTAAAAAGAGTGGAAAGGAAAAACAAAACAAAACAAAAAAAAAAACTATTTCTTGGCGTGTGAGATCACACACTATTCAGATTCCAGGGCCCACCAATAGCGTTTTATGGAAACACAGCCGTGTGCACTTCTTCACAGTTTGTCTGCGACTACTTTCCCAGATTTGGTGATAGAGTTAAGCAGATTTGACACATGAATGTCACATTGCACAACCCACACTGAAGAATCTGCTGATGTAAGCAATGGACGCCCCCTTCAGACCCCCAGAGAACAGGGAAGGCACATACTTGATTGAGATGGTACAGGTATCTGGTGAGACGCTGGAGCCCACAGTAGCTGCATTTGAATTCACCTCTTGACCACGAACTGCGCTGCTGGGATCAGGTAAGTCCAGGCCACCGACAGAGTGAGGGAGGACAGAGAGAAGGTAAGCAGCTTGTCTCTGATGGGAAGACTGTTTCCATTTGTGGGTCTATATACGTGTGGATGGGGGAACCTGGAAAACTTCTCCCTCATATCCAAGCAACTCAACTAATCGATATCAATGAGGATGAGGTAGCTTTCATCCATGGCCTTAGACATCATGGATGACAGACATATAAGCGTTTACAGGTATTCAACAGCAAAGGAAAAGCCCATCTTCTAGTTCTCTTTCCTCTTCATCTGACTCTAAGTGTGTCAAATGGTATATACAGTTTGTGTAGGTGTGTGCGTGCATGTGTGTGTGTGAGCGTGTATGTTTCATTTTTTAAAGACAGCTTCTCTTATAGCCCAAGCTGGCTATAACTCACTATGTAGCAAGGCTTAGCCTTGAACTCCTGATTCTCCTGCTTCTGACTCCCAAATGTAGGAATTATTGGTATGGCTATAACTATAATGCCTGGATACCTTATCTTATTTTTATTTTGGAGACAAGTCCTGTGCTCTCAATTCTCCTGCCTCAGCCTCTAGAGTACTGAGACAATAGGCACATGCCACTATGCTTTGCACACTTTGGTCTTTGAAGTGAAAGTTTATAAATGTTTTGTCACTGACAAGAAATCCAAACCACATATCATAGATACTAGTCGTGTGTCCACATAAATAATCATGGCTCACGCTGGGGAAATAAATCCTATCATGAAATTTTCAGACTAAGTTTCAAAGAGTCAATCATCTTCTGGAATCTGACTTGAGTATGTAACTTGCGAATGGATTTTCTGGGGCAGGGGTGGCTCACAAAGTTCTACCTACTGCCTGTTAAAAAAAAAAAAAATCCCAGGCTAGAGAGCTGCCCAGGAGGTAAAAGTCTTCACACCAGGCCTGACTCCAATCAATCAATCAATCAATCAATCAATTATACGTGTATATACATACATGCATAAAGTTTTTAAAAATTTAAAAGTGAAAACTGAATAAACTAGCTCAGTGAGGGTTGACTGCCATGTCCCCCTACTGCCCAGAGTTAAAACAAAACAACAACAAAAATCCAAAACAGCTAACAATTCTTAACTAGCCTAGTCTGTGGACCCCCGAAGCACTCAGCCTTTGATGGACATTTTCTTATCCCGTAGTTAATTCAGCTGGATGGAACTTCCCTGGGCAGGCTTTAGCTTGGCAGCAACTGTGAAGGAGACTATTAATCACGAGAGAGCTCACACTCAGCTATGAGAGATGCTGATCCTGTAGACACAGGACCAAGCCGTGAGGATGCTGCAGAAGACCTCTGTGAGGTCTCATTTTACCTCAGCGACATCACCAAGTGGGAGTTTGGCTGCCTTGTGCATTGTGGAATCTGGGAAGCAATGAATAATCCTTTAGACCTGGGTCAGAGAGACATCCTTCTTCCACAAATTTCTCTTTGGGCTTATGAAGGCGGTTTCCCCCAAAGGGCTTAAGAGGCCTTGCTCGGTAGGGAGCAGCAAACTCTCAGCTGCTCATTGATTTATGGTTATGAATTATTAATTTGCAAGTTAAATACAAGAATACATGCATTATTAAATATATGTATTAGTGGCCAATTTATTAGTACATACACATGTCATGAAATATGTATTCAGATGTGTGCTACATATGTACAAAACACCTGACATAAGCATATTTAAAACAAAAACAAAAAGTGAGTCAGTACTTCCAGAAGCCCTTCCCTGGGGCTGGAGAGACGGCTCACTGATTAAGAGCACTGGCTGCTCTTGCTCAGGACCCAGGTTGGATTTCCAGCTCAAAACTCTGTAACTTCAGCTCCAGAGCATCTGATGTTGTTTTGGCACATGCGCGCATGCGGGCTCTCACACAGGCACATAATAAAAAATATATATAAATCTTAGAAAGAAAAGAAGGAAGGGAAGGGAGGAAGGAAGGAAAAAACCCTTCTCTAGGTTTGCTAAGACTGCAGTAGCCTAGGTCTGCCCGGGGCCAGGTAGAACTGCCTCTTTTTAAGTCTCCAAAATGCAGCCAGGCAAGGCGTGAATCAAAACCACAGGAAAACATTCCATAGTCAGCTGCTCAACGTGGTAAGATAAGAAAGCCAGATAATTCCATGTGCAGTTCAACTCACTGTTCTTAACTGATAGGCTAAGCTGAAATCTTGATTGTGGATTTTAAAATATTGACAATTTAGATTTCTGTCTTTTAAAAACAAACACAATTAATTGCGAACAAGGTGAACCAGGGCGTATAAGTTCCCCATTTATTAAGGTCATGTAACTTTACCCAAAGGGAGGGCTGGAATCAGGTAGGTTTGTGAAACTCAGCGCAGGTCACCCCCCCACCCCCAGGTGGCAACAGAGGCAGGAAGGATTAGCATTGTGTGAGAATAGGAGAGTTGGGGAAACTGCAAACCTCTCGTGTAGCAGCTTAGAGACACCATGAGAACAGCTGTTTTTCTGGTGTTCTGGTTTCCACCGGCTTTCATAACTAAATGCGCATGGAAATAAAACCCGAGGAGGAGAAAACGCTTGGCACAAAAGCCCTACAGTTTTCTGTCCCTTGAGCCGGGATGTAGGTCAGCTTATCCATTTCTCACTCTCTAGCGTGTGTGAGCGTGACCACATGCGCACAAACGCGATCGTACCCCACCCCCCAACCCCACACACCTGACTCTTACCTCCTGGCCCACACCCATCACTTCCCGCCTCACCCACTAGAAACACAGAGGGCAGGGGGTATGTTGGTGTCAAAACAAAACAACTCTTATTCCTGCTTCATAATTTATCTTACTCGCAAGCAAGCATGAGAAAGAGGCACAAACATTAGCCAAAACTTTGCAGCATCAGAATTCAACCATTTGCTCAGCATTTTAGTTAGAAGGACTGCAGCTAACACAGAACTCCTCCTTTCTCAGCCCGGTCACAGAGCAGGGCTTGGGCAGCAGGTCTGAGCCCCCTTAATGGGGCCAGCACGGAGCCTTCTGTTTCCAGTCCTATACTTGCGGGCTTTAGGCTGTGGTCTTACCGGCTCTTTCAGAATGTTATGAATGTACATGAGGATGACTCTTGGGATCCTTGTCACAGTGATTAAAAATGACCCTTTCACCGCAGTTCCTTGATGGTAGCAGAAAAGGATGAAGAGAGACGAAAGGATTGGACGGGCAGGAGGGTCATTTTGATTCCTGGGAACGGGGGTGGGGGAAAGGACATTTAAAATCCACTATTTAAAAAGCAACACGTTCTCTCTGGTTCAGATCCTCGTCGACATTAACATCTTGTAATGTGATGATGCAGTAAGCCCTTGGCAAGATTTTTATCCTCCTTGGTAGCCAAGGTTACCTTAGATCTTGGGCTAATTCACTTTTTTTTTTTTTTTTTTTTTTTTTGGTGGCATTCATGCGTAAACAAATACAAAACAGAAAAAAAATATCAATGATCTAAAACATACACATTTCTTACAGTTGCTGGTCCTTCCCCCCCCCTTCCAGCTGTCTGTTGATACTATTTCATTTGCAATAGATTAAGTACGTCTGTTGGTGTTGACCGTTTAAATGACAGAGGGACATGTGTAATTATTGCCAGTATTAACTTGATATTTCGTGCCATCAAGTCACATGGTCAGGCCTGGGGTCAGTAGAGGTAACCAGGAGCTTTGGTTTGATGGCAAGGAGACAACGTAGCTGGGCCTTTTAGCTTCTGCACAGCTTTGGGTTCCCCAAATCAGCTGATTTCTTCTCTGTTCCTCAAAGGTCACTTCAGTGTGAATCATTTACTGAACTTGCAATGACACAGCTCCTAAGAATGTGTGCAAATCGGCTTCACGGAGCGGAAAAAAGAAAGAAAGAACAGAAGGGGAACAGCCCTCCCTCTCCCTCGAACCCGAAAGCCAAAAGAGAGCTGATGTCACCCTTCTGCTGACTTTCTGAATGTGACCCGGCGTTCTCAGGGATGCCATTCTAGAAAAGGAGGCCGAATTTCCCAGAAGCAACTTTATGGGCTCCAAGGGAAGCTTGCTTTCTTTAGAAAAGAGTTCTCTACAACTGGCTTGGCCTGCTAAGTCACTAGGAATCAAGGTTTCGACAATGGCCTGGGATCTGAGAGAGGAGGAGGAGGAGGCCCATAGCCAGCAAAGTCTCAAGACTTGGCAACCGGTGCATTTTGCTGTTACTTAAGTCAACCAGGAAGAGAGAGGGGAGATGGCAGCAAGACTCAGGCTGCCTATCCAAAAATGCTATGCTCGGTAGAGTGCTTGCCTCACATGCACAAAGCCCTGGCGTCAGTCCCCAGCTTTGTAGGAACCCCGAGCGCTGGTGCTGCCTATAATTCCAGCACTCAGGAAGAGGTAGAGGCAGGAGGATCCAAAGTTCAATGTCATTCTCATTTGAAGCCCGGCAAGGTCACAGGAGGCCCTGAGTGGTGTGATTGTGGGGAGGATGGACCAGGGGTTCCGTTCACTGATGGAAATCCGTTTGTCGTTTTGATCTGACGCTGGAAGAGTAGATCGGGCCAGGAAATTCTGACACATTTTCCCCATCTCTTCACTTTTTTTTTTCCCCTAAAGGAAGAATGTTTACTTTTCCATTGAGATTTATAAGCTTCAGAACTTACTGTAATGCTTAAGAGAGGGAGACGCAGAAGAAGAGGGCACCTGCCTCCCATCTGCTTGGGAAATAAATGACTCACAGGCCACGTGAATGGGGCCTCCAGGTCTGGTCCTCTAGGTACTGAAGCCTGGCTTGGGCATCAGATTTCTGAGCATGTTTTACTGCAGTGGGATAAAGGATTTGGGACAGAGGAATACTGTCCCCGCCTTCCCTCCAAAGTCACAATGCTCCACTCTACAGGGCTTGGCTGGAGGAAGGTACAGAGGTTCCTAAGCTGGGCTATCACATGGTGAGAGAGGGAACTTTAAAAAAGGCCCTTTTAACCCAAGCCAACAGTCACTCAATACCTGCTTTCAAACTACAAACAGTCCTGCAAGAGAGAGGCTGAGCAGAGTGTCTTTGAAGTCACCTCTCTTTTCTACAGTCACCAGGGACATCAGCCTGCCATCCCTCCCCTCTGCACAAGTGGATAGGGCCATCAGCTCTGTCTCAGAGCTGTGCTGTGCACAGCCAGCACAACCTAGTTTTGGGAAGAGGAGCTGATTATTTCCCCATGAAGCTGAAAATAATACCACTCTCTGGACCTAAGCATAGTTTGAGAACTGACACTGTGGTGCTAAGCATGCTGGGTAACCAGTGATAACATTAGTTGGAGTCTGGGGAAAACTGAGAATACATTTCGGTCAAGGTACATGCATAGTGTTTTACAACCACACGAGCAACGTCAGGGCTTGAAGAACAATCGTTTTAAATCCAGCCTAGCACTAGGAACTCCTCCAACATTATACAAAGCCAGTTTTGTGTCATAGTCCCTGAATAGAGTCCGGGCGGCATGGGGTAGCTAGACTCCAGCAAAGCTGGCAGCGAGTGGAAAGCAGCCTGGCCACGGCAAAGAGCATGTTTCTCCCTTGTATTTCTCTAGCAAAATCTGCAAGATGGCATGAGGAGCCTGTGAGGTGACTTGTAAGGTCATCCTTCCAGTGCAACGAGAAATACAAACTTCGTGCACGCATGCGTGTGTGGGCGCATGGGTGGTCTTGTCTACTTGGAGTCCAGAGGTCAACCTAGGGCGGAGGGGGTGGGATGTTGTTTCTTAGGTGCTATCCAGATCTTGTTTTCCGACCCAGGGTCCATCACTGGCTTGGCTGGTTGACCAGCAGCCCAAGGATCTGTCTATCTGGACCTTCCTAACACTGGGATTACAAATCTACACAACAGGGCCAGAGAGACAGCTCAGTGGGGACCCGGCGACCTGAGTTCCGCCCTTGGAATCTACAGCAAAAGAACAAACTCCAGCAAGTTGTCATCTCTCCTTCACATTTATGTGTGCACACGCACACACGCGCACACACACGCGCACGCACACACACACACACACACACACACACCAAATAAATATAAAAATAAAATTCATGACACATGTCTGGCTTTTTTATGTGGGTTCAAATTCAGGTCTTCATGCTTGCATAGTAAGTGCTATATCAACTGTACCATCTCTCTAGTTTCATACTACCCCAGCCACAGCCTTTTTGGAGACAGGGTCTTATGTGTCCAGGTTACCCTAAGACTATGTAACCTCAAACTTATCCTTGATTGAGGATGACCTTTGAACTCCGGATCCTTCCCAGCGATGCGATTACAGTCATGTGGTACTACTCTTGGCTTCCCAAAGAGAGTCTCTTATGATGCCCTCTTTGAGCAAATGTTTGTTTGTTTGTACTTTAAAGATGTGTTTACTTTTATTTTATGTGCATGAGCGTTTGCCTGCATGTCTGTATGTGTATCAAGTATTCACCCAGAGGAGGCAAGAAAAGCGCCTCAGATCTGCTAGCAATGGAATTACTGCAGTTGTGAGCTGTCACGTACGTGAGTGCTGGGAACCAAACTCAGGTCCTCTCCAAGAGAAACATGTGCTCTGAACTGCTAAGCTGTTCCTACTGCTCCACAAATGCTCTTCAAAGGTAAGCTTACAGGCTGCCCATCTCTTGGTACATAATGTGTTTTGTTTTGTTTTGTTTTGTTTTATGAACCCTTCAATCCTCTTCAATACATGACAACGATCAATGCACTGGGTCTATATTAAAATTCTGCCCTTGCAAGTCAAAATACGGCCTGAAGGAATTGTGAGCTGTAGATGACAAAAAAACCTGGAGGTTTCACAGTGAAGCAGACTGTTCAAAGGAAAGTCGACTCTTCTGTTTGTTTTGAGATAAGGCTTCTCTGTGTAGTCCAGGTCAGCCTAGAACTTGCCTCAGAGGTGGTGAGTATGCCACCATGCCTGGCTCTTGAATAATTAGATAACTGTAGTGCTAAAAGTAAATTATTATGCATTTTATTTTTAATTCACGCCTATGTCTGCCACATGTATGTAGGTGCCTATTGGAGGTCAAAAGAGGAGCTGGGTTTATAGGCTGTTGTGAGCTGCTTGGAACCACCGGGCCATGTCTTCAACCTGCTCGTGTACTTTATTTTAAATTAAATTTACATCAAAATAATAGTTAAAGAACTAAATAGTGCTGGTAGGCTTAAGGAAAACAGCAGTTTGCTTCACCTGTTCTTAATTATTCCTCCCTAGAGATGCTGGAACTTACCTCCATACTTTAAAACTATAGATACTTAAAATTTTTTTTATTTTATTTATTTTTTATAATTTATTCACTTTGTATACTGATTGTAGCCCCCTCCCTCATCTCCTCCTGGTTGAACCCTCCCTCCTTCTCTCCTCCTATCCCCTTCTCCTGGTCCACTGAAAAGGGGGAGTCCTCTTCTAGGTTTCTCTGTGTAGCCTTGGCTGTCCTGGAACTCACCCTGTAAACCAGGCTGGTCTCCAACTCAGAGATCCACCTGCCTCCGCCTCCCCAGTGCTGGGATCCAAAGGCATGCGCCACCACCAACACCCAGCAACTATAGATTGTAAATGACTTGCTTTTTCCTATGGCACCTTGCCTGTTTTCTTTTCTGGTATTGAGTATCGACCCCCGGGCCTCGCACCGGCTCTACTGTTAAGCCACTCATTTTGCCTCTCACGATTTTTCAGCTTCGGATATTGCCTACTGATGCTGTCTCACACAGAAGAGCCAGGTTTCACTCCCTTTCCAGCCTCCTCCTCACACCCTCCGTCTTAATCACTCCTCAGTTACACTAATTCTTTAGTTAACATTTAGTGCTCATATCATCAATATGTAAACAAAATGTACAGTGAGGAATATTCCCAAGGGATAAAAATAGCAGGGTCCAACTATATTTCCTTTTCTGTATAACTTTAGGGTTTTCCTGGAGCTCAGACTTGCATCTCTTTTTTTATTTATTTTATTTTTTTAATTTGCTGTTTCCCTTGGGCTTCACTCAACACTGAGCCAAAGTGTAAATCTCAATGTGTTTCAGCACATCTGTTCCTCTCTCTGTGTCTTCTGGAGACAGCCCTCTTGCAGGTCACCGTGCTCTCTGCATTAGATTTGACTTTTTGTTTTAACACTTGCAACACTGTTGCCTTGGGGGAACTCCAGCCTCTCCTTTCCACAGGCTGCTCATTTTCTGAAACTCCTTTTCCTCCCTGGCCTACTCATGATTTTCAGTGGAAACATCCTTCCTAGAAAGGATGTGCCAGGGAAGTCTTTGGGGATTTTGTGCGAGCATGACTGTATTGACCCTTGATGGTGGGAACCGGTACTGAAGTCCAGGTCAGGGGCCTCAGAGCCCACGCATTTAGACAGCGTTGCTCTGCTGTTTTCTGGGGTCAGAGTAGCTGCTGAGGGCTAGAAAAGTCCTCAGCTCTGCCAGAGTGTCTTTGAAATTTTCTTTCTTCAGTTTTTTTTAAAGCTCTATCTGGTAGTGTATGCCTGAAGTCTCACACCTTCAGTGGACGAGGCAAGAGGGTCAGAGGTTCAAGGTGACCCTCGGCAGCACTGCAGGTTTGATGGCTGGGCAGTATGAGACCCTGCCTCCCCAAGAAAAGCAAACAAACAAGAAAAAATAAGTTCTGTTTTTTTTTTTTTCTTTTTGCTCTATTGCTCTATCTAAATGTCCCATTAGCCAGATAGGGGGTTCTTAAATAACCCTAACATTTTATCTTTTATTTCCCTATTTGTCTCTTTGGCCAACTCTCTAGAGAGCTCTTTGGCTTCACAGTGGAAGCATTCAACAGAAAATGCTTACTTTGAAACTGTTAATTATTAAAGGGTCTTTCTCATTCCCTTGATACCCATTTTTTTGTGTGAGGGGTTTCAGATGTGAGTTCACTGTTTCTGTGTCCTCTGTGATGATGTCACTGGTGTGTCCCCCACACTGTCCCCAGCTTCCTGTGCAGCTTGCACAGAGTCTGTTTCCCTGAAATTCTTTTTGTTTGGTTTCCAGTCTCTTTCACTTTCTTCGAATGCACAACAACCACTGGCAACCGGTTCACACACAATTGACGAAAGACTGCTTGTTGTCTGGGGAGCACCACTCCTGGGGTACGAGTCCCTATTTTGCTTCCGGCTCCCTCATGTGGCACCTGACTTGGGTTAGAAAGCTTCTCAGACACCCCCATTTAGAGGACCAACGTGGCTGCTAAGGCCCTGGGAACTGAGCTGTGGGATATGGGTGGTGGTGCTTATGGGGCCACATCAATCAGTGCTTCGGCACATAGCCCTGCCCCAGCCTCAGCTGTGTCAGATACCTCATGATCAAACCCTCTCTGGGGTATAGCCCCGGAGAGCAAAGGCCTCTTCTCTTTATACGGAGGAAAGATCTATCCTAGCGGTTGGAGACTTAGCATCTTTGCAAGCACGTTTTTATTTTGCACTTACTTGTATTTTGAAAGTCGCCTTCTGAGTTCTTAAATTTGTATTGACTATTGTTGTGTGTGTCTAGGTGTCTGCTGTGTGTGTGGAAACATGAGGGCATGGGAATGCCCTGGTGGAGGTCAGAGGGCCGCCTCTGGAAGTCCGAGCTCTCTTTCTAGCCTGGGTTCTGGGGATCAGACTCAGGTGGTCAGGCTTTCATGGCAAGCACTTTTCCCTGCTGAGCCATCTGGCTGACCTGAAAGCACATTTTATACTTGAGTTCCTGCCTCTCTGGCTTCTGCGTTCAGCCAGCATCTTATTTGCAAGTCTGCACACAGCCAACACTCACAAGCAGACCTTTCTAGCTTTTCCTAGTAAGCCTAGTCCTGTCTTCAGTTGTCATCATTTGGCTGAATTTTATTTTACTTTTTAAATTAGCAGCCGAAGTCACACAGTTCAAAGGCTGATAGTTCTCATCTGTTGTCACTGCTTGCCTGTTTCTCACAGTCTGCGTAATTCTTTAATGACAGACTGTGGACAGAAGGGAGGGGCTGAGATCAATGACCATGAACCAATGGAGCTCCACATCCAAGCCCTTGTTGGAAATGCTTTAGTGTGGTTATACTGACATAACACGGACTCTCTCTGCCGGACAGATGTTACCTGATGGCCAATTTGGCTGGACAGATCTTTGTTCCCTACTGGAGATCAAGCAACTCCCACCTCCACTGGGAGGCTCTCAGTGCTAAGCGAGGGCAGTAGCCCTTTGTGTGTCCCCCAGAATTCCTATTGACCAGGTTCCCAAAGGGTGCCATGCTATTAAAAGCCCGCAGTGCTCTTTTTCATCAGAGGCAACTGCTCGATGACATGATTCACGGCTGCTTGGCTCCCCCTGCCCCGACCCCAGAAAGCTCATGTTTATCTACTCATTTGGTCTGAGACTTTAGAGGAGGGTCAGCTCTACCAGGAGTAATATTCCTGTTCCAAGTCCAACCCTGTCATTGTCCTGGGCCTGCTCTCCTGGCTACAGTCTGTGGAGAGTTACGCACAAGAGATGCAAAGAGCTTGGGTAAATGTGAGTGGGATGGAGGAACAGCAGTCCTCAATTATTTTCACGAGGTAATGGGCTATAGATACTGGATAAGGAATCAGTTTATTAGTACTTACCTCTAAGGACATGAATTATACTTTACATTTCTTTAGGGTGTAACATTATTTTCCAAGTAAATATTCTTCTGAATTTTACAGAGATAAAGTAATTGATAAAGCTACTGGAGGGTCTTCAAAATAGATCCACAATGTTTAAAGTGTGAATACAACTTTTTTTTTTTTTTTTTTAATTCTAGGCAGTATGATTTCTTCGCTGTTTGATTTTCCCCCCTACATTTTCCAGTTTAAGCAAAAGGGCCTGGAAATGTGTGAGGTTTAAGGTAGACTATTTCTCCTGACCAGTAAGTGAGCTTACAGTCCATATTTTAGCTTAGTCTTTTTTCCTTTTTTTTTTTTTTTCCCTAATTCTTGTTACTCTCTTTTAAGGAGTTGAGGAAAAATCCCCAGATATGTTCAGCGATGCATACACAACTCAAAGCACCCAGACAAACCACAGGGATGGAAGGCTGGACTCACCTGTTGAAATAACAAGTGACCATTGCTCCCGCCACAGTCAGCCGCTGGCACGCCAGGATGAATTCGCTGGTCCAGATGAGGCCGATCAAATGGTACCACCACATATACCGAATGCCCGAAAGAGGCCGATAGTCCACTTGTCCACCTTCCGTCACCTGGGCAGTGCCTAAAGGTTGAATTACAAACATGCTTTACACCAGTACTTTCCTTGTCTTGGAAGATGGTTCAGCGAGCCATGTTTCTTCACGCGTGGTCTTTGGCACTAGGCAAAATGCAGGTGTCAAAGTTTACATTCACACAGCAAACGCATCGACATTGACCGCAGGGGCTTTGTAAGACACTTGACCCACATTCTAAAACTCACCCTGCTTTGAAGGTGTGAAATTGGGTTCTGAAGAGTCTAACTTTAGTGACCTCTGGTGACTAATAGAAGGACACCTTGCCCCGGCTATTTTATGTTACATCACCTTGTGTGATGTGGGCCAAATATGTTACATTGTCAAAATACACAAAATATTAAGATCGCGTCGCAGAACTCTTCACCAAAAGACTTAGACTCTATAAAAGAGACTCATAAGAGTCTGCCTTTACTACAGCGACTCCAGTTAGAGTTTGTTTCAAGAGCAAACTCTCTTGGCACATGTAAAAGGACTGCTTTCCTTGGGTCAGATCTCAGTGTGGACCTTCTTGTGAAGCCTGGGACACATTACATGGCTTCTTAGAATCGTGGTCTTAGCTGGGTACTAATTTCTTCTTCTTGGTAGTTTGAGCATAGAGTGATATAATCTGGGTATTCTCTGAGATATAGACTGGCCCACAGAACTATTCCTGCACGTGTGATAACAATCCTCATCCTCGTCCTGTATTCCAGGAGCACGATACCGCATTGAGTTAAGGCCATTAGGGCTGTATTAATAATGTTCCACTGTTGATGTGCTTTAGTCTCCTTTCTCCTCCAGCCTAAAGAATGCTTTGGATTAGCTTCGTAGATACTGGTAAACCAGCTCTCAGCTCTGTGCTTGATTTTTAATGCTCTCTCACTAGCTTCACAAATAAACTACCAGAGGGAAGAAAGTTAGAACTCTGATTGGTCGTTGGTGAAGACTGCCACTTGCCCATCATTTGAACATGTTTCAGTTCATGTCATGGCTACACATGGACTTTCATTTCATTGACTCGTTCACCTTTCAACAGTCACAATAGAGTTCATACAGCAAGGGAAAAGGTGAAGGTAATCACGGTAAGCAAAATGGATTCCACAGATGAAGGCTGGTCTCTGTTCCTTCCTCTCTAAGTTTTGCTGAACAAGAATGCCGCTGGGAGAGGTAATGGGGCAGCTTGAGTAGAGTGGGGTAGAGAAGCCAGCATTGGTCTACTGAATGTTGAACTCATTTTGGCCTGGAAGGAGATGTGTTTCAGGCGAGGCTCAAAAATATGCCCAACTTTCCCCAAAGCTGCTGTGTTTCAGAAAACCATTCCCACCAGCAGGGAGGTGGCTCCTCATGATGGCAATGGCTTTTAGGTACAGCGGGCCAGCAGGCTGTGAGATCCGCACTGTGATCCCTCTGAAGTGCACAGGGCCTGAGAACAAGCGTGCGCTTCTTTTTGCAAGACCACGAGTGCCAGGAGAAAATGATGTTTTGCAGGTGGAGAATACTAACATAGAGTGGGGGTGGGGACGTCATTTTCCTCACACAGACAGGTGGCTGGAATGGACGCTAAGAGAGGACAGTCGGTCCTCTTGCCTGCCCTGCGTGGCCATTGCTACACATCTCCCTACTTGTCTCACTGGTGGCAACAGTCAGCACGTAGAGTGTCTGAAGTGATAGATCAGGATCCACTTGGCCCTCAAAGACTTCCCAGCCTCCAAAGAAGCACAACTCATAGCTTTTTTTTTTTTTTTTGACAAATTTCTGTGGGTTGAAGTGTCAAATCTCCTCTACTTGCACCATGTGTTCGGGCAATCGGGTGTGTTCATGTGTGTGGGTACGCATGCCACGGCTTGCACGTGGCAGTCAGAGGACAACCTTCACACATTGGTCCTTGGCTTTCCACCTTGTTGGAGATGGTCTGTACCCTGGCCCGTAAGCCATGGTAGCTGGCAGACAGGCTTCCGGAGCCCGCCTGTCTCTTCCTTCCTTCCCCTATAGCATGCTGGCATTATCAACACTTGGGCTACCATGTCCAGCTTTTACGTGGTTTCTGGGGATCCGAACACAGGTCGTCAGGTTCGCACAGTCAGTGCTTTCTCCCCAGGAGCCATCTCTGATTCTTCCGGAGATGTCTTTTATCTGTTCTTTTTGCCAGTTTCACCGGGCTGCTTATAGATGCTCCTCGAGATAGGACTATTTAGCTTCTCAGGGCCCTTGTTGGCATTCTGAAGCAGGTATTTCTGTGAGCAGTGTAGTGGTTGTCTGATTCGTTTGTGGGCGCTCCAGAGGACGCTTCGTGTCTTCTCCCCTTTACGATGATCCAGAACACCGTCATACGATGCCGAATGACACCTGGGAGGAAATCACCGCAGGAGAACCACTGCTGTAAGCAGATCTCTTAAAGGATCGGGGACCGGAGGGAAAGCCTGGGAACGCAAGGACCTTCACCGCCCCTGTTCCAGAGTCCGAGGGTGGGGCAGGCAAACTTCTGCGTGCAGGACTGCCCTCTCCTGGATGGGCCGTGTTGGTGCAGGCAAGATCCTCGGTTCAGCTGCCCAACCGCAAACAAATCCTGGAGCCTTCTAGAAGTCTGCTTTTTCGCTTTACCGCTTAGGGATAGTAACAGCTACTTCTCTCTCGTTTGTACCTCACCACATCATGACTCTAAATGCCGTACACGTAGTCGGCACCCGCAAATGCAGTAAATGGATAAGGTGCTAAGAATAGAAGGTGCGATGCCGGGTTAGCTGCAAATGAATTCTGGGTAATATCATCCCAGGGCTGAAATTAAACAGGTACCGAATATCTACTGCACACCGGCTTTTTGCTGGACATTCGCTGTTAGGAGGAAAAATGGAAGAGGCAGAACCCAGGATGTCACGATGCACTCCAAAGACCCAGGGGCCATCGCCATCATCTCCTCCCATCCTGCGTTACTGCTGTTAAAGTGAACCTAGGGTCATGTCTCTATTCTCCAACCTTCCCATCCCACATCTCCAGCATTTGACCCCGTTTCTTCTCCGAATTCCTTTATGAATCCATCTCTCACTTAATGACACTGTTCTAGCTGAATGTACTTCCTTCCTGTCCCCAGAACCCTGTTTTCATTAGGGTCCTCTACTTGGGACATTCTTACTTTCCTCAGTCAGACTTGTGGCCCAGTTCATACTGCTTTCAAGTCTTTGTTCAAGTATCTCACCCTAACCCCTAGCCCTAACCCTTACCCTATAGCCAAATTAAAAAATGATTTCTGGCTCCTCCGGCACTTGCTGCTCCTGTTCTCTGCTTTCTTTTTCTCCATTCCTCTTACCAACTATTATAGTCATTTACCTTTTTTACTTAATATATGTTTTCCTCCATCTTGTAAATGAGAAGGACACTACATTGTCCATGTGGGGTTTTTTGTTGTTTGTTTTTTTCAAGACAGGGTTTCTCTGTGTAACCCTGGCTGTCCTGGAACTCACTCTGTAGAACAGGCTGACCTCGAACCCAGAGATCTGCCTGACTCTGCCTCCCAAGTGCCAGGATTAAAGGCGGGCACCACCATACCTGGTTGTGTCCACATGTTTTAACAGGATTTTTAACTCACAGTAAATGTTTAATGAGTGGATGGTTGGAGGGATGGACGGACACTTGTAAAAAATGACATATTCTAATTTTCAATTTTAATTTTATGTGCATGAGGGCTTTGCCTGCATTTATGTCCGTGGACCACATGTATGCCTGGTGCCTGTGGAGGCCATAGAAGGCATTAAATTCCTTGGAACTGGAATTAGAGATGGTTATGAGTCACCATCTGGATGCTTAGGAATTGAACCTGGGTCCACAGAAAGAGCAGAGACATTGCTCCAGTCCCAAGCGTATTCTCTATTAAAGATGTTTGAGACAACAGCTTTCTAGATCTCTCTGGAACACACCAGAATAACCTCCGATAGAGTCTTGATGTTATTTAGAGCATTTTAAGAGACTGTAGCAGCACACTGATCTTTGTGAGTGGCAGATTCTTTAGGAAGACAGGCCAGCTGGGTAGGACAATTTCTCAAAGGGTGCAGACACAACTCAAAAAGGACTCTGTTTTCTGGCCTTCTGACCCTGAGCTTGGCTTCTGCCTCTGCTCTGGCTGCAAGACCATTAGGGAGAATAAGAGGAAAATTTTATTGATATGGCAACCCTGAGCCAAGGGATAGAGAAAGAACATACATGTCCCTCCCCTCAGGGCTCTTATACTTGTGGATAACAACTGAGCTGACTTGTCTTAAAGGGGGAACCTCAACTGAGAAAACACCCCACTAGATTTGCCTCTGGTGCATTTTCTTGACTGATGGTTGATGTGAGAAGGCCCACCTCACTGCTGGAGGTACCGCCCCTGGCCTGGTGGCCCTGGGTGTTATAGGAAAGCAGGCTGAGTGAGTCACAGAGAGCAATCCGGTAAGCTGCACTCCTCCATGGCCTCTGCATGAGCTTCTGCCTCTTGGTTCTTGCCCTGTTTGAGTTCCTGCCCTGATTTTCTTTAATAATGGAGGGTGCTGTGGAAGCATAAGCCAAATAAATCTGGTCCACTCTAAGTTGCTTTTGGTCCTGGTGGTTTACATTTTATTAACTCTGTATCCCAGCTGTATCCTGCTCCTGCATTCCCTCCCAAACCCTCCCTCATTCCCTCATCTCCTCCCTGCCCCTTTCCAAGTCCACTGATTGGGGAGGACCTCCTCTCCTTTCATCTGACCCTGTTTTATCAGGTCTCTTCAGGACTGGCTGCAAAGTCCTCCTCTGTGGCCTAGCAGGACTGCTCCTCCCTTGCGGGGTGGGGAGGTCAAAGAGCCTGCCATTGAGTTCCTGTCAGAAATAGTCCCTGTTTCCCTTACTATGGGAAACCAATTGGTTACTGAGCTACCACGGGCTTCATCCAAGCAAAGGTTCTAGGTTATATCCATACATGGTCCTTGGTGGAGTGTCAGTCTCAGAAAAGACCCCTGTGCCCAGATATATTTGATCCTTGTGGAGCTCCTATCCTTTCCCTGTTACACTGTCTCCTCTTCTTTCATATGATTCCCTGCACTCTGCTGCAGGTTTGGTCACAAAAGACATCTTAACTAAGACAACAGCACTTTTTTTTTTTCCTTAGGACATAGGACATGTTTATCCTTCTTACTGGAAAGGACCATTGGCTTGCTTACCGCTATATATCAAGTACCCAAAGCACACAGTAGGCACACATAATACATCTCTAGAGCTGAACACATAATAGGCAGACAGTGAGTATTTGTTGAAAGAAGGAAGAATATGAAAACAATACACAAGAAATACTTAAGTATACATGCCCAAGAAATATGTAGACAATCCTTCAAGAAATAGAATACTAGAAACACATTTTAAGACCACTCAGCTTAAGGCTGGGCAGTGGTAGCACACACCTTTAATCCCAGCGCTAGGGAGGCAGAGGCAGGAGGATCTCTGTGAGTTTGAGACTGGCTAGTCTACAGAGCGAGTTCCAGGACAGCCAGGGCCCCGCAGAAGACCTGTCTCAAAAACCGAAATAAACAAACAAGCAAACAATAGAACAAAACAAGACAAAAACAAAGAAACACAGCAAACAACAACAAAAGAATGCCTAGTTTCTGAGACAGTTTGGGGTGGAGAGCTGGGGTGAGAGTTGGGAAGAGGAGTGTATTCTAGGTCAGATCGCGCTGCAGCAAGGCATAGAGAGATGCGGGGGACCGCTTTCTCTGCAGCAGTCAGATGACCTGCACTTCCGATAGGCAAGGGCTACTGCAGTCTCTCTTTCTGCCCCTCCCCCCTATTCCTGAGGCAAGGTCAGCCACCAGCAAGCTCAGTGAAATAACTTCCCTTATCTTCTAGATCACTGATACTTTTCTTTGATACTTTGTGTTCAAATACACCAGGCATGGGGGGGAGGGGGTTAACAAATGATGCCCAAGGCTGGGGATAGTGGGAGCTATTTCACCATATACTCAATGCTAATTCCTAACATCAACAACATATGGTCCTTCATTTGCAAGGCAAAGCTCTCCTCCAGCTCGGCCTTGAATCATTTTTTCCATTGCACGGATGGCAAGGGGAAAGCACAGAGAATTAATTCCCCGGGGAATCTGAAGCAGCCGAGGATCCCAGGTCCTTTGATCGGAAAACCTGCTGAGCTAAGTGCCTCCAACCCAGGCCCAGCTGCATCTGTTCCAAGTGTACATGGCTGTGACTGCTCCCTCAGCCACGGGGTGGACCTGGAGCTACCCACCCCCATTCCAAACGGGCCTTGTCCGTTGTCCTGAGCTTCTAGACCATCTTAGTGATCACCCAGATCACCAGATCTCTCACCAAAGGCACCTGCTGGATAACTACAATGTTCACTTTTTGCTTTACTTTGGTTCTTAAAGACGGGGTCTCTCTTTGCAGACCAGTCCTTGAGTTCCTGATTCTCCAGCTTTAACCCCCTGCGCTTTGGAGTGACAGGTATGCTCCACCACATCAGGCTCTTTATTTCACTGGATTAGAGTTAGTAGATAAGTCCCAGCAGACTAAGAGATGTTTCCTGCCTCTGGGGGTGTTCACATGCTCTACTGAGAGGACCCTCAAGAAAGCCACGGCTTGTGAACTAGTTCACAGATGGAAGTCACTAGAGAAACAGCTCGTGTGAGAAAACCTGACCCACTAAAGTTCACTAGATTCTTCACACTAAATTCTTAACTTATTAGCCCCCAAAGAAAACTCACAAATATTTACCTGCTGAGGATAACCCCTTCTCCCCACCCCAACACAGATAACTTCACTGTAGGTCACAGAGAGATACTGTCTTCTATCACTGCCCGAGAGGACATTAACTGGCACAAGGAGGCGCTGTGCGCTCTCCACCTGCGTCCTCCGGCAAGCATCCTTTCCCAAGATGTGGAAACCGTTCACAGTTCTTGCTGGGCATCCTCCAAGAGTCAAAAATCAATGCTGTTGCTGGCCTGCTTGGCCCAAATCCAAGCCACTGGCACTGGAGGAAGAGGCCTGGAGAGCAATGAGGATTCTGTACTCTTGGGCAGTCCGTGAGTGTGTAGAAGGGAGGGTTAGATGGCTGGAGGGAGTCCATGATCCCAGGCTACAGCCGGAGGGTAGGTGGTAGCTCTTTGTGGTACCTGCTGTGCTGTGAAGCCCAATATCATACTTGGAGACCTATATTCAAGACACTTGTTTTTGTTTTCTTTTTTTTTTTTTTTTTTTTTTTTCTCCTCACTGTAGGCTTCTCTCATCCCTGCCCGCTGAGCTCTTTGCTAACAGAGAACTATCATATTCTGATACGATTAGGTGGCTGGACCTGCATAGGAGAGCGTCACGGGGTGCCAAGCTAGGAGTTCAATCCCAAGTCAGCTTTAGGGCGTTAACTCCATGATATCACTCATCCTCGGCTCTCAGGTTTGGACCTTTTCCTTCCTCCCTGAGACCAGGCCTCCTCTCCACCTGTGTTCAGTCTGTTTTGGCCTCTTCTGTATGTTCTGATAATCTGGCAATTTACAGCCTGTCTGCTTGCACAGTGGGGTTGGTACTTCACTGAGGAAGTGAGGCGAGTAGCGGCAAGGGTGAAGGTGCCATTTGAGAGAGCTTTGCAATCAGAGAGCCACTGTTCATCCTCACTGCATGATTATCAACAGATGGCTTAAGTGGATCTTTAATTCTCTGACTTAATACCTGAGAACAGCAGACAAGTTTCAAGGGGGCTGTGGTGCTGGAAGAGGAGAATGTAGGAAGTTGCCTGGTGTGGAGTTAGCTGAGGGCCTTTCAGCACAGGGTTTATTATCGACCCTCGTAGACCACGCCCCCTGCTTGGCCTTCTGACAGCACTGAGACTGCTTTCAGCTAGAGAACGGCTCTGAGCATCACTGTAGTAGAGACATCTCTCCCTTTGGGTAAAAGATGCTGTAAGTTTTTAACTACGCATGGCTGGCCAAATGGAAACTACATTTCCCAACCTCCTTAGCACATAGCTGTTACCATGGTCCTTGGATCTGGTCACTGGGGATAGATAGTACTGTGGCTTGTGACTTCTGAGGAAGGATGCTCATCTTCCTTCCTGTCACTTTCCTAAAGGCTGAGGTGAGACACCATGGTTGGAGCCCACCTGTCTCTTTCAACTATGAAGTGGCAAGAAAAGGGCAGAGGTAGGACATGAAGGTATTGGAATCTTAGGTACTTGACATCTTTCAGTTTTCTTTCCTTTCTAGACAATCTCATTCTGACTATTATAGTCTACTTGAACAAGGCTCCTCTCTGGTAGTTACTGGACAGTCACTGGAGGCCTTCAGGGCCCTCCAGCAGAAGACCCTGTTGCTGCCACATCCCAGAAGCTGGACAAGTGTGTCTCCGATGGCTTCCAAGGAGCTTGTGAGCATCTTAATTCTGAAGGGTTGCTTAACTCTCCGGAGGAGAGTGAAGGAAACCAAGTCCACGAAGAACCAATTGCACTGAAGTTATTCTGTGACATGAGCCTGTGTCTGTATTATCTACCAGAGCATGCACTTTGCCTCATAGAATGAGTAAATAAGGGAGAAGATAGGCTAGGGAGCGCACTGAGTGATTGCACCAGTCTCGTTGAGCTGGTCTTGCGCTTATCTGCCTGGTAGCAGTCTCGTGAAAGCAACTCTTTGCTTGTGCTTGCCACAGCGTGTGAGTCTAGACCATCACTACATCAAAGAGTGGGGTCGAAGCATTTTCAGGATGGCCTCACTGGAAGTGTGGCCCGCAGACCAACTGCTGGTTCTCACTGTACCGACTGTTCCCGCTCTGCAAAGATGAGGAGGCTTCCGCTGAATGAAGGTCATCACTGAGCGGGTTGTCTCTTCCAGCTGACATGGGTGCATGCGTGTGTATGTGCAAGCTTATGCAGGGGCACGTGTGTGCAAGCACATGTGGAGATCAGAGGAGTTACTCCTAGGCACTGTCTAATTCATTATTGAGATGGTGCCTCTCCTTGGTTGGACCTTGGCTGGTAGAACTTGACCAGTCAGCCAGGCTGTCCACCAGCCAGCGAGCCTCAGCTGGGCTCTGGTGACCAAACTCAGGTCCCTGTGATTGCAAGGAAACACCTTCATAGACCACACTGTCTCCCCAGTCCCCTACATTTTCTTTTCACAGCAGGACTTTCTCAGTGAAGGGAAACAGCAGAGTGATATGCCTGGATAGGGGCTCTCTGCATGGTTTCAGACAGCGCTTTGAATGACACTGCTGTAGAAAGTGAATGCACTGTTAGAGAGCATGATTGTGGGGGTTTGAAGAGGGAAGGCTCCCATAGACTCAGGTGTTTGAAGGCTTGGCCCATAGGAAGAGTTACTATTAGGAGGTTTGGCCTTGTTGGAGAGAGTGTGTCACTGTGGAGGAGGGCTTAGAGGTCTTATAAACTCAAATCTGGCCGGGGTGACACAGTCTCCTTCTGCTGCCTGTGGGCCAAGATGCAGAACTCTCAGCTCTTTCTCCAGCAGGGGTCTGCCTGGGTATTGCCATACTTTCCACTATGATGATAACAGACTAAACCTCTGAAAGCGTAAGCCAGCCCCAACTTAACATTTTTCTTTATAAGATTTGCTGTGGGCGTTGTGTCTCTTCACAGGAAAAACAAAACAAAACAAAAAAAGTAACTAAGACAGAAGTTGGTACCAGAAGTGGGGTATTGATATGATAGACCTGACCACGCTTTTGTTTGGAGAAACGTATATTTTTAGAATTTAGATTAGAAAAGCAGTTGAATGCTTTAAGCAAGGATCAATGGGTCATATTAGTAAGAACATGGAAGATAGTGGTGCTGAGGGTGATCTGAACTGTGGGAGCCTGACTCAAGAGGTTTCAGAGGAGAAGAATGTTAGTATGTGGCCTAGAGACTGTTCTTGTGATTTTTTTTCAAAGATATATTTATTTATTTTACATATGTGAATGCTCTATCCGCATGCATACCTGCATGCTAAAAGAGGGCATCAGATCCCAGTACAGATGGGTGGGATCTACCATGTGGTTGTTAGGAATTTAACTCAGGACCTCTGGAAGAGCAGATAGCTCTTAATTGCTGAGCCATCTCTCCAGCTCCCTCTCCCCCTTTTCTCTTGTGATATTTTGGCAAAGAATGTAGCTGCTTTTTGCCCTTGTCTGAAAGGTCTGCCTGAAGCTAAAGTGAAGAGTTAGGGATTAATTCCTTTGCCGGAGGAAATTTCCAAACAGCCTAGCATTGGCTCTGTTGTGTGGTTGTTAGCATTTACTCTTATGAAGAGCTATAATAAAAAGGAGAAAGCTGAGCAAGGAAAAATGCAAAATGTAACGCAAAATGTAGGAGAAAGGGGGCACCAAGAAGTTCAATAGAAGAGCTAAGTCCTGTGTTCAAGAAGGTAAAAAGATCAATGAAAAGCTGGATATTAAATGTAAAAAGTTGCCATGGTCATGGGGTCTCTTCACAGCAGTAGAAACCCTAAGACAATGCTAAACTATGTACTTTTAGAAGTATACCAAATCTGTCAGTCTGTCCATCTGTCTATTCATCCATCCACTCACTTTGTCCTATCCCAAAGAAATAAAATCAGAATCTCTGAATGTTCAGTCCACATATTGGTATGGTAAAGCAGTGAGGCTGATTCTGAGAAGGGCCCCGGTGGAGAAGCAGCTTTAGGATACGACAGGAGAACGGAGACTACACAGTTCCCTTTTCAAAATCAAAGCAACCTGAACTTCCATTTGTACTTGTTTTAAACGTAAGCTGACCTTGCTGGAAACAACCCAGTTAACAGAGCCTTCCCTGGATTCTGCCATCTATGATGTTCTGATTTCATGGAAGTTGGCATTACCTTGGAAAGATTTAAACCTGGAGACTTTTTTGTGGTAGTTTGTTTTGAGACAGAGTTTTATACAGCCAAAGGTGGCTCAAACTTGCTAGGTATGGAAGGATGACCTTGAACTTCTGATTTTCCTGTCCCCACTTCTGGAATGCGAAATGTATAAGCATGTGACATTTCATTCAGTTTATAGGGCACTGGGATTAGTCCCACAGTTCCGTGCTTGATAGGGAGCACCCCTATCCATTTAGCTATATTCTCCAGCCCCAAACCTGAAGACATATAATAGTAGTCTTCCTTTCAGCTTTGGTTCATACTATACTTTTACTTAAGTGTTCAAGCCTGACTGAACTTATTCACTCATGAGAACACAGCTTCTCCAAAGCCAATATAAAAGCATTCACTCATGACAGAACCCCCGGCTCCATGGCTGTTACCACCAGACTATTCACAGGACTAGGCCACCAGTTCTACAATAGTGTCGCTTACCGGCAGTTCCTAGGCTCAGCAGCACAGCCACCCAGAGGACCCAGAAGAAAATGAGGATGACAAATGTCCACAGTGGTTGGAACAGCAGGAAAGGACAGCGGCTGATGGCTTTATTTGTGACTTGGAGAAGCTCAACTGTCAGTTTCATCCTCTTTCTGAGGGTAAAAATCAAGATGAGGAGAACGGCCTGGTGAGAAAGAGGTCAGAGTGAAACCACTGCAAAGCGGTGAGGAACTGTGAGGGGCTGAAAACAAACTTTGTAGCTGCTGTCTCAGTAATCAGCTCTCTCTGAAGATACTACGTCTATTATAACGGAACAGATAAATTCTCAAGCACTAACAGAGACCCTCTGTACAGGTCCCTGTGTGAGATCCCACAGTCATAACAGTGAACAAGGCTTGATGCCTTCTTAATAAATCCGGTCAGAGTGGGAGAAGGTGAGAAGAAGGTTCTTTAGGGTCAAAGGGAAATCTTCTATTTCCCCTCCTCCATGCCACACACTCAGAGATGGGCTGCAAATAGGCGAGAGACAATGAGTACATCTCAAAGCTACTTGCTATACCATCTTGACTGGGTCACCCTCTCTGCATAGAAATAGTTGTAAGTCTCCAGATTAAGGAAACCACCGTCCTTCACCCACAAATCATCCAGTCTTCTCTACCTTTCTCTTCAAGGATAAACATCTTGCTTTGTCTCTGTCACCCCAGGGCCCCCATTTCTATCCCCTAACTATCTCTTTATCCACCACAAATTCCTTCCCAGCGTTCTCCCAAAACAGTTCTCCCTAAGGTGGCATCCTGTGACTTCTGGAAAGTGAACTCTTCAGGAATATCCAAGTTGATTTTGGTTGGAATTGGAAGTGCTTATCTTACTGTCAAGACTGTGGTGACGATGGCAAAGGCCAGCATGCACTTCATATTCTCCCTTTCTGTGTCCAATTCTGTGCTGAGGTCGTTGGTGTAGTCATAATACAGCCACCATAAGACACCGCAGACAACTAGAACACAAAGCAAAAGCAGACTTTCCATGTGTCCTGATATTACCCACCTCTCTTCTACACACACACACACACACACACACACACACACACACACACACACACTCACACAAAGTTAGGCCACTTGTGGCTGACCCAGTGACCCTGTTCTAACAGAGAATCCTAAACCCCTAGAAACTCTGTAACCCATCACTTATCTCTGGGTGATCCACGCAAAGCCAGGTTAGCCTGTAGGGAACCTGTCAGTCCTGGGGTAGCTTTCTGTCTCTGGCAGACACAGGGACCTAGCTACAGGATGAGTCTGAGCGTGATCAGGAAGGAATGGTGACAGAGAGCATGGTGAGAGGAACAGTCTAAAGTGTTTACACAAGGTCTGCTGCTGACAGTTCTGGGGGTGGGGATGCTGGCTTCTTATCCACAGAAGTGGGTGATTTACACAGCCCATGGGAATCATGTTATCAGAGTTCAACTGTGAAGAGACCCTGACACTGCAAATACTCTGCATTTGGAAAAAAACATGACCTCAAACCTCACTGTTGTAACTCTAAGGAGGCCAGAGCTGCCTCCTGGTAAATGGGGAGACAGTTAGCTTCCAGCAGTTGAAATGAACATTCTCCAATACAGAGCTTATTATGATTTGGAATGGAAATGCCCCCTAAAAACTCATGTGTTGAAGGCTAGATCACCAGATGGTTGGCATTACTGGGAGGCAGAAGAAAATTTAGGAGGTAGGATCTACTTGAAGGAAGTAGGTTATTGGAGATGTACTTTTGGGAGGAACATGAAGACCCTAACTCTCTGCTTCTTAGTGGCCATGAGGTAAAAGTAATCATGGTTATCACATGCTTCCACCATGAGAATACTACTAAAGGCTCAGAAACAAGGGAGCCCAGGGGCTACGGATTGAAATCTCTGAAACTGTGAGCCCAAACATTTTTCTTTGGGTTGATTTGTTCAAGTATTTTGTCACAGAGCTGGAAAGGTGACTGATACAGGAATCCAGGGCTCGCGGGGGGGGGGGGCTGCCTGAAAGCAGAACTAAATATTCAAAGGGATAACAAAATTGCAGTCATATTGGACATTCAGAATTTAAAGTGCCCTATGCCACTTAAAGAACAGGACTTGTATCTCTTAGATGCCCTTTCCACAAAACTCCTGGGGATATTCACAGTCCATTGACTGGTAACGAAAGAGGGGTGCACACAGGGCTACACAGATCCCCTGGTCTGTGATCCTTCTGTGGCTTGCTCTTCAGACCGACCGGAACCTTTGTGTGACAACTATGGGTTCTCACAGGCTCAAGGGGTAAGTGCATTGCAGGATAAATCCTTCAAAATGAAAGGAAAAAAGATTGAATCCATTGGTTTTTTTTTTTTTGTTTGTTTGTTTGGTTTTGTTTTTTTGTTTGTTTGTTTTGAGACAAGGTCTCTCTATGTAGCCCTGGCTGTCCTAGAACTTGTTAGGTAGACCAGGCTGGCTTTGAACTCACAGATATTCATCCACCTGCCTCTGCCTCCCAATTGGTGGGGCTAAAGGTGTGCGTCAACATGGCCAGCCGGAATTCATCCTTACGATGCATATGAGTACCAGTAAAATGTATTTTTGTTTGTTTGCAGTGCTGGGGATTGAATATAGGGCCATGTCCACGCTTGCCAAGACGCTTGCACTGAGTAACATCTTCAGGCCAGGACCTCCCAGTCGGTAGACCAGGAGCTACACAGTGGGATAGGATCAAGCAGAGACCCCATTCACTTTTTCCAGGAGGCAGAAGCAACTCCCATTGTCCTTCCTGGGCCTGGTTTTCCTCACGTGTGAAATGATGGAGCTAAATCGCACCCCCTTCTTAGACTCCAGTTAGTTAAAAAAACTAAACAGACAACCCAACCTTTAAATTCTGTACTTACTGGAGAGATGTTCCATTTACCCAGAGTGGAAATACTTACACAGCAATCCCAAAACGACCAGTGAAACGATAATGTGGACCAGAAGCGTTGAGATGAATCGGAAGATGAACAGCATAGCCAGAGACAAGGCTGAAAAGGTAAGCACGGCACATTAAGGGCAAAAAGGGTGGGAGGGCAGGGGAGGGGAGAGGAAGTTGGGAGAACATAAAGCTAGGATGATCAAGCCCAGAACAGCGAGGGCTAACAGGTTTACACACAATATCCAAGTATCTTGGGAAACCTACCAAACACTAAATAAAATGGCAAGCTATACCCAGGGTACTTTCCTAGGCCTGTGACACAAGCTTGCTCAGCTATAGTAAGTATGATCTGATAAGACTAGCATTCTTCAAAAGTTTAACTAGTTAAAGACAGGTAAGGAAGTATGTAAATGTATTATTCCATAATAACCAAAAAATATATTTTCATACAAATTCAAAGGAACTATTCAAAATTTTACCGTATTTAAGTCTTTTGTCTTTTATGCTGGGCTGTGTAAAAGTTCTAACTCTTACTGTTTCTTAGATACTCTTATGAAATCTCGAAGAATAATGCCTTGATAATAAAAAACAGTCAAACTTATACAAGTATACCTTTTTTCTTGAGACAGCGTTTCTCTGTGTATGTCTGACTGTCCTGGAACTTGCTCCATAGAGCAGGCTGGTCTCAAACTCGGAGACCTAATTGCTTCTGTTTCCCAAGCGCTGGGATTAAAGGTGTGTGCCACCATTGCCCCAAACAACAAAACATAATTTTTAAATAAACTGGATATGTAAGATACTGCATTTTATTTTCTAATAGTTGGGACTTTGGCATTATGATTTTTCTGAATATTTCTGTGACTGTGAACACTAATTCTCCGAAAATAAAACACCTGGAATTGCTTACAGAAGTTTCTGTACAGTGGGTACTAACACAGGATTTGGAATCTCAGCTCTGACACTTACTCTGGAAGCTATGCAGCCCCTACCAAGACAGTTAATCTCCCCCAGCCTCAGTTTCCTTTCCTACCAGTGGAGCAAAGCTCTGATGAGATGTCAGTGGATTATGAATAAGCAGCAGTAAACCATACCGTGTATCATGAGGACCTACCCAGGATGGAGTCCTTGTGGGGACAATAGACCACCGAGTATGATATAGGGACTAACTTGGCTTTTTTTTCATACCATTTTTACCAAACTAGTCCCTGGAAGCCAGAGCAGGGTCATTCTCAGCTTAAATAAGAACTTCAGAAGTTATAGAATGGTGACTAGGTAAGTTTCCCCAAGCATTCGAGAATAAGGAGCTTTTTTAAACAAGCAGAAATATGTTGACAGCTGACCAAAAAGTTTCCTTCAGCTTGGAGGTGGAAGGCCTGCGGAAAGAGCAGATGTAGGGACGCGCAGCATTTGTCCACAGCAGTGTGGCTTAACCTCTTCAGACAGAAAATTGGCTTGTAACAGCCGCAGCAAGGTGAAACACGGAGCACAGGAGCCACGGGATCAAGTGTGGGCAGCTGCTTCCGAAAACAGACAAGGAAAAAGGTCTTTGCTCAAAGCAGGTAGGCCTCTATGATGGGGCTGGGCACCCTGGGCAATGCATCCGTTACTGTCAGGAACACACACCACAGATGTATGCTCCTTCTCTTCCCCACCCCGAGGCCTTCTGGTCTGATGGACTAACAAGTGGAACGCAGAGCCGGTGTCTGGTGCCCCATAGTTTTCAGGGCCCATGCATAAAGCGGCAGTGTTTTATTTGCCGCTCTCTTAAGCAGAGTTAACAAAGGAAAGAAACCAGGCCAATATATTAACACAGTTCTACACAGAGCAGCTTCCTGGCTGAGAACCAACTCGTCTTCCATTCTTCCTGCCCCCTGTCTACACTTGAGCCTCAGAACAGATCTAGAAAAGAAGTAAATATGCTCTCTACTGGTCAAAGATGTTGATTTTTGTTTCACTGTGGACCTGAGCGCTAGGAAATTCGGCATTCCATACACAGATACTAAATAAAATTAGCCGAGAGTTACCAAATGCAAAGACACACAAGCCGAGGATGGTGTCTCTTCCCGCCATTATTCCGCTTAGGATCCGGTGGAGAGCGTCAGCGTCATTTATCCAGACTGATGCAAATAAGGAATAGCACTCAGGTGTCTGAGGGATGCAACGGTTAAATAAGGGAAAGGACTTGCTGAAAAGAAAAGGCAGAGTCAATGGTTAAATGATTAACTGTTTCCCTTTAAAGGTGTTTAAATTCAAAATTCCAACATCCCCAAACCACAATCTCAGTATTTATGAAAAGGAGAGAGCCAGTGAAATGGCTCAGCATTTGAAGGCACTTGCCTCTAACGCCTGACGACCCAAGTTCAGTCATGATGTTGTTCCCTGACTTCCCTGTATGCGTTATAGCATTTGCCCCTGCCCCACTTAGACATGCTCAAGTACACACACACACACACACACACACACACACACACACACACACAATTTAAATAGCAAAAAGCTTGGCAACCTGTTTGCAAAACACCTCTTAGAAAGACAAGCAATCCTGCCTTGCTACAGCGTTTAGCTGATGCTCACAATGAGAAACTGAATAAGGAAACCCATAGACGCTCATACACTAAACTCGGTGAAACCATTCTTTCTTTTGCTTTTTTAAAGACTGAATGACACCCCACAGAATATCTATACATCACTTTTTTTTTTTTTAAGTAGGAATGTTTTGAATTCTCAGGTTTTGGTCATTACTCCATCAACTCCAGCACAAGAATAAAATCTCTCTCTCTCCTCTCTCTGTTGTATGTACGTGACTGTGTTCATGCTTACATGTGTTTGTGTGTGTGCTTCTGTGTGCATGTGCGTGAAGGTCAGAGGTCAATCTTAGTTGTCTCCCTCTCTTACTCCACCTTTTGAGGGAGGGTCTCTTCACTGAACATGGAGCTCACGAAGTTGTCTTGACTGGCCTGGCCCGTGATTGATGGATCTACATCTCTCAGCTCAGGGTCATATGGGCACATCCCGGTAGCCAGCCTAAATGTGGATGCTGGGGATTTGAATTCAGGTCCTCATGCTGGAGCAGCAAGTATGTTACTCCCTGAACTCCCTCCCCATACCAAGAATCATATTTCTTTAAGGAATAGTTAGGACCATGAACTGGGCCAATCAGAAGCGATATTAATGACAGCAACGACTCTTCAGTCCTCTTCAGAAAGTGAAGCAAAGCGTTTGTAACTGAGACCTTCGGTCTGTGTGAAAGCTGGCCTTTTCTGGGCTCCTCTGTAAAATGTAAACTCACCCAGGAATACC
This sequence comes from Psammomys obesus, assembly GCF_907164565.1. Classification (NCBI taxonomy): domain Eukaryota; kingdom Metazoa; phylum Chordata; class Mammalia; order Rodentia; family Muridae; genus Psammomys; species Psammomys obesus. Next base: position 9,412,917 of record NW_026596095.1, read on the forward strand.
CATTCTAAAGAATCTTTACGAACCATGGGTGCCTTCATGGTATCCCCCACTTCCCCAAACAGTGGGGACAAACCCCCCAGGCTAAGAAGGGTTGGATTGTCTGACAGATTGCTAAAAACCAGACAGCTGCCATTTTGTGAAATGGAATCAGGGAGAAGTAAGAAGATGGCTTGTAAAAACGCCTACTGAAATCCAATGTGGAAAATTACATTTACATTGACGTTTTGAAGGGGTAAAACATTCACATGATTAATTCCAGAGGGGCCAATGGACTAAATCTTCCTGTGTTTAGCCACTGAGCACATTTCTTCACAGGCAACCACTGTTTTCAGTTTCGCGCCTGTCATTTTAGAGAAAGTTGAAAGCCTATGTAAATGTGATAGGAAACTGACCTCAAGATAACAAAAAATATACTCAAAAATATGTAGAGCTTGTCAAAACAAAGCAAAGGGGAAAATGAGTTAGCTTTTTTTTCTTAATGCCAACATCCACCTTAAAGGCATAAAAGGGTTGGGTGTTGATGAGAAGGGCATACTCAAAGATAAGCGTTTAACTTAAGAATAATTTTAGAGTTTCAGAAAATCCTTAAAGTTGGAATAGAGACCTGTGTGCCCTTTGCTCTTGCTCCCTAAAAGGTAACGTTTTATGTTACCACAGCACACTGTGAAGGGTCAGCCTTAGCCTCGCAATAAGGAAACTACAGCTTTTATTTGGACTCCGTCACATTCCACCAGTGTCCTTCCTCTCTTCCAGGATGTAACTCAGGACATCATGTCATGCTCCTCCCTGTTCTGTGACAATTTCTTATTTCCCCTAACTTTGCCATCTCTGGAGATTCTCAACAGCTGATTGGCAAACTCTCCCTCCGCTTGTAGAATTTCTTTCCCACTCTCTCATAATCATACTTCAGTTTCAGGTTTGGGGGAAGGCATCACGGTGAGATGACACGTCCCTTTCATAGAATCCCATCAGGGAACTTAACTGGCAAGGCGGTATCACTGTAGGATGGGACAGTTATGGAAAGATATGTAAATTAGTATAGATTTGTAATCACACCACAGCCCCCCCCCTTTAAAACAAAAGGCACTACAGTAAAAACAAAAGGCACTACAGTACATACTGATCTATTGTTTGCTATTAATAGTGTAACTTATAGACCGGTACATGTCAGAAGACTAGGGATTTCTTATTTTTTTAAAAGAATTACTTTGTTTTTAATCATATGTGTGTGCACAGGTGAATACAGGTGTCTGGGGAGGCCAGCCCTTGGATTTCCTGGAACTGGGTTGTGGTTGGCTGCAAACCACTGAACTCAGGTCCTCTGCAAAAGCAATATGCACTTTTAACCTCTGAACCATCTCTCCAGCCACCTGGGATTTTCTGTTTTTTTCGTTTTGTTTTTGTTTTTTTCTGTTGTAAAATTTGCCTGTTACCATGTAACAGTCAGATCTTAAACATGGAACCAGAGTTTTGGCAAAGACGTATGTTCATATAATGACTACCCCTTTCAAGGCATGAATGACAGGACCATCCCGACCTCCCTAGTAACCCGCCACCTTCCAGGTGCTGGGATTACAGTCGTGAACCACTGGGGCCTGATTAAGACATGGACTATTTTTATAGCTGCAGTATGTCCCCTCATTCCCCTATAGATCTGATTGTTCATTTGGGTTTTGTTACTTGGTTGCTTGTTTTGAAAGAGAGAGAGAGAGAGGCTGGTGTCAAGCTCATTATGTGGCCCAGGAGGCTCTCGAGCTCCTGATTCTTTGACTGGCTTACAGTCTCGTACCTGGGTGCCTGGTTTACATTGTGCTGAGGATCTGAACTCAGAGCTTCATCTGTGCTAAGCAAATACTCTACCGACTGAGCTGCAGCCCTCGCTCAACAGACCTGATTTCTACTAGTTCAGCTCTGACTTTGATTCTGTCCAGTTTCTTGCATTTGGATGTTGCAGAGGCCAACATGCTTCCGATGCCTGAGTCCCACGCCCTTGGCGAATATACAACTTCATCTCCTGTCTTTCTGCCGACTGCCATTTCAGTTGTTTTCCAATGTCAAGCATAAAGATGCCATAAACACTCTCATCTATATCTTATCATTTTTGGATGTGGAATTTTCATCCTCTAAGGTAAAGACCTAAAAGTGGGGTGATGGGGTCATGTGGTAAGTGTGTGCTTAGCCAAATAAGAAGTCATCGTATTCTTTTGTTTCCAGACTAATCTCATCACTCACATTCTTCTGGACACATAGTTACGGACACTCGGGTCCCATGTCCTGTCTGGTACTTACTCTTACTACTTTCTAAATAATTAACTCTTCCAGGACGCGTGAAGAACCCGTCACAGTTCATGTCAGCTCACACCTTTTGCCTGGTTCTACCAAGCTTTTTGTCCTTTGCTTACGTCTTAAAAGTAGGAATCAGCCAAATGTGGCTCCCCACCTTTTTTTTTTTAAATAACTAATAACTAAAGTTTTATTGAAACATATCTCAGTCCACTTGTTCATGCATTTTAAAAAAAGATCTATTTATTTATTTATTTATTTTACAGTATTCTGCCTGCAGGCCAGAAGAAGGCACCAGATCTCATTACAGAAGGTTGTGAGCCACCATGTGGTTGCTGGGAGTTGAACTCAGGACCTTTGGAAGAGCAGCCAGTGCTGTTAACTTCTGAGCCATCTCTCCAGCCCTTCTTCATGCATTTTAAAAATATTTATTTAAAAAATTTAGAGAGAGAGAGAGTGTGTGTATGTGTGTGTAGAGGTTAGGGGACAACTGCAGGTTTTGATCCTTGTTCTCAACATGGTCTCTTGGTTATATTCTCCAAGCTAGCTGGTCACAGCTCCTGGGAATTCTCCCGTCTCTGCCTCCCATCGCCCCATGGAAGCACTAGGATTACAGATAGGTGCTCTTCACTGCACACACGTTCTTAGGATTCAAGATCATCTTCTTGTTTATTCAGCAAGCACTTTATCCACTGAGCCATCTCCCCAGCCCTGTTCATGCATTTTCTATGGTGGTGTCTGCACTGGCCCAACAGATTGAACAGACATAAACAACTCAAGGGTGGAAGAATTTATTTTGACTCATAATCTTAGAGGTTTCAGTCTATGTTTGCTTGGCCCTGTGTATTTGAGAATATCATAGTATTTGTGGTGGATGGGATTCTTCACCTCATAGGGGTCAGGAAGCAGCAGGGAGAAAGGCTAGCGGGAGGCAGGAAGGGGCCAGAGACAAGAGACCCCACAAGATTCCACTGTTAGCAACCCACTTTCTCTAGCAAGGTTCCACCTCTTGAACTTTCCATGGTCACCTGAGACCAAGTGCTTGCCGCATTAACCAAGGAAGACATGTAGTAATATGATTCCATAAGCGATAACAACTACATTTTTATCTTTTTACAATAAACATCAATTTCTGTAAGAGTCCTCGGGGTGTGCTGAACATATAAAACAATTTGAAGAGAGATGACATTCTATCAATATTAAGTTAATGGTGTAAGCAGGTGTGTTTATCCAGGTGCGCAGGCTCTTTCATTTCTCTCAGCAAGATCTTAAAATTTTAAGCAGAGGTCATGGGTTTGTCTGCTAAGTTTATTTTAAGTTTCCTTCTTTTTAAAAATCCTGGTAAAGATAGACTTTGAAAACTGTTTGACTATTTGCTAATAGAATCCAAAAAGACATTTTTTTTTTTTTCCTTTTGAGACAAAGTTTGTAGTCTCAACTGTTCTGGAACTCACTCTGTAGACCAGGCTGGCCTCAAACACACAGACATCTGCCTGTCTCTGCCTCCCAAGTGCTGGGATTAAAGGTGTGCCCCACCATGCCCAGCTCAGAAAGAAAATTGACCCATGTTTTGCTTCTTTGCTCAATTTGCTTAATATTTTATAGGCCCTTTAGATAGTTCTAGACTGTTAACTCGTTTTAAAATAAACATGGTGTTTCTTCTTCCCTTCTGTTGTCTTTACCTGTTACCTTTTCTAGGCCTTCCATTTCAGAAGTGTTTGGAGTAGACTGCCCTTTTGTTTCTAATCTTAGTTAGGGGGCACCGGCTGCTCATCACCAAGTACAACACTAACCAGATTCCTTAGAGTTTTCAAATTCCGTTTTTTAAAATTATTTTATGCTGGTCTCAGACTCATGGCAATCCTCCTGTCTCAGCCTTCTGAGTGCTAAGATCGCAGGCATGGGCCACCACACATGGTTTTCCGTAGAGATAGAAGCCTTCCCTACTTTCAGGCTGTGAAAGAATCCTTGTGAGCTTCTAATACGTTCTGGTTTAATTTTTTATATGAAAACCATCCATTGGATGTCTCCCTAGCTGGTCTAAAACCATTTATTGAGTAGTTCAAATTTCTCCATTGATTCACAATGCCAGTTTTATCACGCAACCAACTCCCACATTTGGATCTAATCCTGTTGATCTGTCAATGCCATAACGAGAAATTAATAGACCAATAGAAAGGAATAAAGTCTTTTGATGCTGAATTGTGTGATTAACATAGAGAGCCTCTCCATTAATTTTCATTTTCATTGTGCCTAAGATAGCACCACTGTTTTTCCCCCTATGGTTTGCATATATATCTTGTTAAATTGATTTCTAGAGAGCACTTTCGTGTCTTTCTATGTGGTCTTTGTTCCTGTTGTAGTAAATAAGAATTTTTAAAAATACCACCAGTGTGCAGATTTCAGCACACTAGCTCATTCCATGCCACCTAAATGCCCACAGGGGTTTTCCAGTTCATTTTCTTAGTTTCCTAGATCTATAATCATACCCTCTACAGACCAGTAATTATCTCCCGATTTCTGATTTCTAAACCTCTAATTTCTTTTGCTTCTCCCACTAAACGATTTCACAACACCAATAAACTGGAAGAGTTTTAAGAGCAAATGTATTCTGAAGTTTCATTAGGGTTTCTAAAAACCAAGAACAAACACAGACTTAATGTTATTTTGTTCCTTTGATTCAAATATTATTCTTCACCGGACCTTAATTTTATGCATGTGATTTTGCTGACGTGTATGTGTGTGTGTGTGTGTGTGTGTGTGTGTGTGTGAGAGAGAGAGAGAGAGAGAGAGAGAGAGAGAGAGAGAGAGAAAGAGAAAGAGAGAGAAAGAGAGATTCACGGATCTTGTGCTGATAAAGAATGACAAGAATGGCTCATCTTACCCTGAAAGGAACACAGAGAATCATATAAAGCTTGTGTCTTTTATGTTGCCTGGCTACCTAGCTGCCCACGGAAAATGCCCATCATTAATTTGGCCAGAGATGCATTAGCCCAAAACCTAGGTTTTCTCCCACATTTCTGCATTTCATCACCATTAGCAAAACAGCTCAACTTGTAGCAAGTAGTCTGGAGAATTGCCCAGAGAGATGCAGGGACATTTGTATGTGGAGTTTACTCAAGCAAACAACCGTGTCCAGCAGGAGGCGAGGATTCCAGCTGAGTTGGAGACAGGAGTGTGGGGAGAATCCCAAACCTTTTAGATTGCAAATGCATGGGGGACTCAAAATACAGCACTGTGCTATGCACCAAAGGGGGGAAAAAGATATTTTCTTTGTTATCTTCTGCAGTACTTTTTCATTGCGCTTCAGAGCTCATGCACAGGTGTCCATGCCTTCTTGAAATTCAACCACAGCTCCAAAAGGGTGTGTCAGACCTTACACGATCGACGAGAACAGAAGAGACAATTGATGCAGTCACAAGAAGTATTTAGAAAATGTTCTTCGGCCTTATAGCCAAGCTTCTCGTGTTTTGTAGCTTTTAAGGCTTGGCACAGCTCTTCCACGATAAATATGATAATTTCCACTTTACAACAAACCCCTACTTGTGTAGGAAAAGGAGACTGCGCCTTCAAGCCTATTTTCATCTCCCTCGCTTTGTCCAAAAGAGGCTAGTCAGTCAAGGCTTCTGCCTGTACTTGGAAAGTTAGCGTTGGCCTGCATTGAGGTAGCGGAGGTGGCGACGCCAGGATGTGTGATATAATCTCCCTCCTGGTTTGGTGTGAGCTTGAGGAGGCCGCTCACCAGGTTGTCAAAGCTAGCCTTGATTGCTTATACTGGATTACAGAAACCAATATGGGCACTGCTTGTTTTGTTTCGTTTCATTTCATTTTTTTTTTTTTTTTTTGGTTTTTGGTTTTCTGAGACAGAGTTTCTCTGTGTAGCCTTGGCTGCCCTGGGCTCTCCTTGTAACACTGCTCATTTCTGAACACCAACTTCTCTACTTGCTCACTGAATGAACTCAGCCTCTCTCTGACCAGTCTTCTCATCCATAAAACAATACTTAGGGCGCAGACACTGTGTGAGGCCCCAGTGGACCAGTTCCTGTCCCAAGCTTAGAAAAGGAACCATCAGGTAGGGAGAGCTCCCCAAAAAGCCCTGTGCTTTTCAGGGCCTCCATGTCAGCTTCCCGTGGAGTCGTGGCTGCCATCCCAGTTACAGAGAGAGGCCAGCTGATCAGCCTCTGTTTAAATGGAATGTTAAAAATTTCCATTCTCTAGCTAAAACAATCCTCTACAACAAAAGATCTTCTGGAGGTATCTCCATCCCTGATCTTAAGCTGTACTATAGAGCAATAGTAATAAAAACTGCATGGTACTGGCATAGAAACAGAATGGTGGATCAAAGGAACCAAATAGAAGACCCAGAAATAAGCTCACACACTTATGGACACCTGACTTTTGACAAAGATGCCAAAATCATACAGTGGAAAAAAGCATCTTCAATAAATAGTGCTGGTTTAACTGGATATCTACATGTAGAAAAATGCAAATAGATCTATACTTATCACCCTGCACAAAACTGAAGTCCAAGTGGATCAAAGACCTCAACATAAAACCAGACACATTAAATCTGTTAGAAGAAAAAGTGGGGAAGAGCCTTGACCTCATTGGCACAGGAGACAACTTCCTGAACAGAACACCAACAGCACAGGCTCTAAGATCAACAATCAATAAATGTGACCTCATGAAACTGAAAAGCTTCTGAAAAGCAAAGGACACTGTCGTCAGGATAAACGACTGCCTACAGATCGGGAAAGAATCTTCACCAACCCTATATCTGACAGAGGACTCATATCTAGAATATATAAAGAACTCAAGTTAAACAACAACAAATCAAATAATCCAATTAAAAAATGGGATACAGAGCTAAACAGACAATTCTCAACAGAGGAATATTGAATGGCAGAGAAACACTTAAAGAAATGCTCAATGTCCTTAGTCATCAGAGAAATGCAAATTAAAATGATCCTGAGATTTCACCTTACACCCATCAGAAAAGCTAAGATCAAAAACTCAAGTGACAACACATGCTGGAGAGGATGTGGAGAAAGGGGAACTGTCCTCCACTGCTGGAGGGAATGTAACCTTGTACAACCACTTTGGAAATCAATCTGGTGTTTTCTCAGACAATTAGGAATAGTGCTTCCTCAAGATCCAGCTATAAAACTCCTAGGCATATATCCAAAATATGCTCAAGTACACAGCAAGGACATTTGCTCAATCATGTTCATAGCAGCTTTATTTGTAGTAGCCAGAACCTGGAAACAACCCAGATGCCCCTCAACTGAGGAATGGACACAGAAATTGTGGTACATTTACACAATGGAATATTACTCAGCAATAAAAAACAAGGAAACCATGAAATTTGCAGGCAAATAGTGGGAACTAGAAAAGATCATCCTGAATGAGGTATCCCAGAAGCAGAAAGACACACATGGTATATACTCACTTATAAGTGGATATTAGACATATAATATAGGATAAACATACTAAAATCTGTACACTTAAAGAAGCTAAGCAAGAAGGAGGACCGTGGGTAAGATGATAAATCCTCACTCAAAGAAAACAGGATGGACATCGGAAGAGGGAGAAAACAGGGAACAGGACAGGAGCCTACCACAGAGGGCCTCTGAAAGACTTTACCCTGCAAGGTATTAAAGCCGATACTGAGACTCATAGCCAAACTTTGGGCAGAGTGCAAGGAATCCTATGAAAGAAGGGGAAGATGAAAGACCTGGAGGGGACAGAAACTCCACAAGGAGAGCAATAGAACCAAAAAATCTGGGCATAAGGGTCTTTTCTGAGACTGATTCTCCAACCAAGGACCATTCATGGATATAACCTAGAACCCTGCTCAGATGTAGCCCATGGCAGCTCAATGTCCAAGTGGATTCCCTAGTAAGGGGAACAGGGGCTGTCTCTGACATGAACTCAGTGGCTAGCTCTTGATCACCTCCCCCTGAGCGGGGAACAACCTTGCCAGGCCACAAAAGAGGATATTTCAGCCAGTCCTGATGAGACTTAATAGGCTAGGGTCAGATGGAAGGTGAGGAGGACCTCCCTTATCAGTGGACTGGGAGAGGGGCATGGGAAGAGATGAGGGAGGGTGAGATTGGTAGGGAATGAGGGAGAGGGCTACAGCTAGGATACAGAGTAAATAAAAAATAAATAAAAATAAAATAAAACATTGAAAAAATTTCCATTCTCAGGGCTGGGGTATAGCTCAGTCCACAATAGAGTGCTTGCTTTGTACGCAAGAGTATTCAGTGCAAAGAACTTGTGCAAAAATGCTGGGTGTGTCAGCACACACTTGTAATCCCAGCATTACAGGCTGAGACAGTGCCTAACTGGTGAGCGCCAGGCCAACAAGACTCTGCCTGTAAGAAGCACTGGTGTTTCTGAATATGACCCCAGAGGTTGGTCTCTGGCCTCTGTATGCTTACACTCACCTTGTTCATGCAAACACACACACACACACACACACACACACACACACTTTCAGTTTTTTTCTGCAGGCACACATACAACATTTCTGAAAGCCAACATCCTTGTGTCCAAGCATGAAATAATTTCCTCTAACCCACTAAAACACTGTAGTTTTTTTTTTTTCCTGGTTCAGTTATGTTTCATTAAGATAAGCAATAATAACCACATTCTGAAAAAAATAAATGGAAACGTGGATTGAATACTCTTTTCCGAAGATAATTCCTTCCTCTCTCAATTACCTTAGACTAGCATTCATTTTAGAAAAGAATGCCACAGGATGGTCGATTACATCCGGACTCCTATGGGCTAAAATCCTGCCTGTCGGCTTTAGGACTTACAAGATCGGTATTTTTCAAGCTGTATTTACAACCAGAAATAGGCCCGTGATTGCTTTTAAAAGAATGTTTGTTTTAATTCTTTGAGGATTTCCCAAAATGTCACATTTACCGCCCCCCCCCCCATTCTCCTGGATCCACTTCCCTCCTGGACACTTAACTTTGTCTTTCTGTTTGTTGTAACGTCCGCTGAGTCCAGTGTGTACTGACCACATATGTCTAGATGTGGGACCGCCCCACTGACATGTAGTTCACTCACCAGGAAGCAGGCCCTCAGAGAAAAATAACCCTTCCTCTTCCAGAGGCTCTCAGCTCACACTCTCTCTCTCTCTCTCTCTCTCTCACACACACACACTCACACACACACACACACACACACACACACACACGTGGAGTGCCGGCTTGAGCCCCTCCCCTCTCCATGCTAGAATGTTGACTGGCTATCCATACAAAGATATCAAAAAAAAAAAAAAAAAAAAAAAAAAACCAAACCAAACCAAAACAAAAAAACCTTCACTGGACTAGGAACTATCACATGAATCACAAGTAAAAAAAAAAAAAAAATCTTTTTGTGAAGTTCTGTTCGTTTCATACACTTACGTAGGAAGTTATGTGCGGGTTGTGACACTTGCTGTGCAGGTCCCAAACCAAAGTAGTGTCACCACTGTACAGGACGGCCAAGGCAATATCTTGTTTTACTTAAATTATTGTTTCTCGGGAATTTTTTTCCTAAATGGAGAACTCATTCATTACTAACGTGTTTTGGTTTGGTTTTTTTTTTTTTTTTTTTTTTTAGAAAGGTTTTCTCTCTGTAGCCCTGGCAGTTCTGGAACTCACTCTGTAGACCAGGCTGACCTCTTGCTCACAGAGATCTGTCTGCCTCCGCCTCCCGAGTGATGGTATTAAAGGCGTGTGCTGCCTGCGGCCTTGGACTTTTCCATGAGACAAGTGTGAGCCACTCATACCGCACTGCTTTGCCACAAGTCA
>NW_026596095.1:9424570-9427434 GCF_907164565.1 Psammomys obesus
TTCTTCTTCTTCTTCTTCTTCTTCTTCTTCTTCTTCTTCTTCTTCTTTTTAAATTAATGTAAGTCTACACTGTCTGGACCAAGCCATTTTAGCACAACTTCTGACTTTCTTTCTGGTCAACGAAAATACCCACTGACCCAGACACCTTCATCAAACAAAACAAACAAACAAACAAACAAACAAAAACCCAAAACCTCGGGGTGGGTGATTTGACTGTGAACCTTGGGACCTTGTGTCTGTCAACCCCTTCCTAGTCTCTAAGGTAGACCTTTCATTGCAGGGAGCAAGGAGCACGCTCAGAGCGAGCAGCGTTCAAATAAGCCCAGAAAGACTCAAAAGACATTGAACAAGCTCTGAGAAAATACTGCTATTCCTTTCCACAAAGGGAACACCTGCAAGGATACATACCTTGTATCTTTTCAGGGAAAGCAGCTCCGGTAAGTTAAACTATCTGGGACCCTACTGGTTGCTACAGCAAGTGAGATGGGGAAGAGCGGGCCCTCAGCACCTACCATTGATGTTGGCAAAGAGCTGGACCTCTTCCAGGGTGTCCAGCTGCTTCTCGGGACAGCTGGATACACAGATGGCGGTGGGACCAAGCCCCCTATCCTTGACTTCCAGATGGCAGGCATTCATAAAGAACACATGTCTAAAGACGGAGGAAATAAAAGCATGGCTCAGAGTGCTGACTCTCACGGCTTGAACTGGAGGCTTCGAAAACTTATCGCATACCACCACATGGGGGACTGACTAAGGCAAACCCTTTTGGCTGAATGCTTCCGAGTAACTGAACATTTACTATACCATCTTGTGAGCCATACTCAAATGAGAACGAACATTTTCTTCCCTAGGCTCTGCATCCGGGAAATGGGCTGGGGGACTTAGCCTAGAAGTCACCAAGGAAGGGAAGGGATGATTAAGCTGCCCATGGTGGACAAGAAACTGACACACAGATGACTTAATGGACTTCTCCAACATGTTCAAATATGTTTCAGAGAACGGCAGGACTCGGGGAAGCAACAGGTGGAAAGGAAGGGAACTGAAGTTGAAGATTTAAGGCAGCCTAAGTGCTAGGACAGCCAGGAGACCTTTCCTGCAGCTGCAGAGCCGCCAAGCTGGCTAGGTCATATGCTGTCAGTGGCAGCTGGGCTCCCAATCCAAGGCTGACACAGGCTGCTAATGTCATGGGAATGCAGGGGAAGAGACCTGGGGGCTGACTGTGAGGGAGCATGTAGCCATGAGGTCTAAAGACCATTCTCCCTCCTCTGGGGATGGGAGGAAGGGAGTTTGTGGGAAATGGTTGGGCAGGCTTCCTAGGTGAATGACACACGGAGACTTTATTTTGTTTAAAAATGTAAAATTCCATTAAAAATATGCATCTCCGTTGACTCCTTAAATTACTTCTAGCACACAGTTCAGGACACTAGGGACCCAGATGGTTCTGTACATCTGTCCCCATCACCAGCCTTCGGAAACTGTTCCAACAGACAAGAGCTCCTCATTCCCCCTCCTTGCCCAACCCAGGAAACCACCAGTTTGCTCCCCACCTCAAAGCGGAATGCACACTACCTGAGTGTGAGACATTACCATGGGAACAAGGAACACCGGCCAAACCTTGATTCACGCAGCGTCTCAGTGGGGCGTTAGAGCAGCCTGGAAGGCAGGCAGAATTCCCAGTTTTGAAAGATGAAAACTGGGCTCAGAGAGGCTAACGACTCTGCCCCAGGTCACAGAGCTGAGAAGTAGAGGAGGCTGTTTCTACAGCTCCCTCTGTCTTAAGAAGGGCCAAGTGAGTTTCAGATAGGAAAAGCCGCCAGGCTCTTAAAGGAATGCAAAGTTTTGAAACACAAAGCGCCTCTGCAGGCTGGAGACCTAATTCCAAAGACTTACTTTTTCAGAGTCATGTCCTGCCCTGAGAGGGGGGCCCCTTCCACTGGGGAGTTCCTCTTGCCACACACATTCCCGAAGCTGTCATAGCCGAACAAGAGTCTTCCTGCTGCCCCGGCCACCGCCGAGTAGCCCATGATGAAAACCTGGCAAAACCCAAGGACCTGTGACTGCCCGGCCGCAGGGTGGAAACCACAGCCCCCACATCCCTGAAGACGCTGGTGAGGGGCCTAGGGCTCCGAACCTCCCCCCCTCCACTGCCCTCAGCAGCAAATGCACCCACCCAGGTAGGGTGCAGCTTCCTGAACGCTGGTGTGACAGGTGAGCAGGAAGGGCGAGCTAACACACTTGGATTTTCCTCCTCTTTGTCTTCTTCAGGAGGCTGCTACTTTGTGATTTGATTTTTTTTTTTTTTTTTCAGCCAAAGTTGATTGGGATAATTTCATTTTCTCCCTTTGGCATGTCTGGGTTATCTAAGTGCATCAAGGCTGTGCTAAACACATTTTCCTGTGTGTGTGTGTTTGTGTGTGTGTGTGTGTGTGTGTGTGTGCGCGCGCGCGCAGGTGCAGGTGCAGGTGCACACGTGAGTATGTGTGGAGGTCAGGGGACGATGTTGGCTATTGATCTGCAGACAAGGCCCACTTTGGTTTTTTGAGACACAGTCTCCCCCTGGCTTGAAACTCAGCAAGAAGGCTAGGCTGGCTAGCCAGTGAGCACCAAGGATCCGTGTCTCTCCACCTCTGATCAAATTCAGATCCTCTTACCAGCAATGTCAACACCTACTGCCTGAGCTACCAAGGTTTTCTTTCTTTCTTTCTTTCTTTCTTTCTTTCTTTCTTTCTTTCTTTCTTTCTTCCTTCCTTCCTTCCTTCCTTCCTTTCTTTCTTTCTTTCTTTCCTACCTTCTTTCCTTCCTACTTTCTTTCCTTCCTTCTTTCTTTCTTTCTTTCTTTCTTTCTTTCTTTCTTTCTTTCTTTC
>NW_026596095.1:9427444-9446755 GCF_907164565.1 Psammomys obesus
TTCTTTCTTTCTTTCTTTCTTTCTTTCTTTCTTTCTTTCTTTCTTTCTTTCTTTCTCTGTCTTTCTCTCTTTCCTTCTTCTTCTTCTTTTTGATTTTTCAAGACAGGGTTTCTCTGTGTAGCCTTGGCTGTCCTGGACTCACTTTGTAGACCAGCCTGGCCTCCAATTCAGAGATCCGCCTGCCTCTGCCTCCCCTAGTCCTGGAATTACAGGCACAGGCCACCATGCCCTGGTCTGCCTTTCCTTTTAAAAATGTTCTTTTCGTCTTAATTTTGGGGAAGCCTCTCAAGGCTACAGAGTTGATACAGATCAACACACTGCTCCCAGTCTGAAGGAGCATTTGTGTTGCTTGGCTCAACTTCACAAATCAGAACTTAGGAGGAAAAAGAATTTCAGGATTCTGTTTGACAAGGGCATCTTGCAATCAACAGGTGGGTTTTTTTTTTTTTTGTTGTTATTTTCTTATTATTGTTATTTCGTAAAACCACCTTTATAGGGAATGTGCAATATTTGAAATTTCAGTTTCAAACAACTGCAACATTCATACACACCTGCACACACCAAGACTTCTTCTCATAACACAAACTTAGTGTGGTGGCAAGCTTCCCAGTCTATTACACACAGAACACCACCTAACAGTATATGGTACTGGCAAGCTGATTCGGGGACAGAGTCTGTGTGATACTATCCACTAACATAAGGTATGGCCCCAATGTTCCAAAGATATACTGCCTTAAAGTCAATGTGTTCAGAGGCTCTGCATTCAACTTTGAAATAAAAATAATAAGCTCAACAGGTAGTGCACACTCCCAGTTCTCGGGAGGCCAAGGAAGAAGGATCAGGAGGAGTTAAAGACTAGCCTTGGTGACATAATGACTTCAAGGTCAGCCTGCGCTACATGAAACCCTACCACAAGAAAATAAGAGTAGTAAATATTCTTCAAGGGCTCAGTGCGTGCCAGAGACTGTTAAAGGAGGAAACAAAGATAAACAAGACCTAGTGTCTACCCTCTAAATCCAGCCCCCAGGTTTATTATTATTGATGGCTCTGCCCTCAGCCATGGTTAGACAAAGAGGCTCAGGGGAAGACACCAAACTTTGCAGCCCCCAGAGGAATAGGACTTATCAATTGGAGACCATATGACAGAGGAGACCCTCATCCCCTGCCCACTCTTCAAGTTCGTCCTCAATTTCATTCATGAGATTTTTAGGGTGTCCAGGTCACCTTTGCTAAGAGAGAGGATCACTCTTCCTTCACTTCAAGACAGTGCGTGGAAGTGTGATTCTGCGTGCTGCTCAATGTATCATGGCCTGCGTGGTAAGTTGACCCAACATTGGCATGTCTCCTGTCCTTGTAGCCCGGAATGTTAGTCCTGGTGTCTCCTGGACTGGTGTTCGTGCCTCTCTCCCCAGGGATTTATCTAATAACAGCATGATAGTTTCTATGTACCATTACCTCATATGTGAGATCTCCTTTGCAAAGTTGGGGGAGAGGGTAAGGACTTGGGTCGTGTTCCCACCACACCTGTGAAGCCTCACTGCAATTTTAACTCCACATGAGAGGAGGTGAGCAGTGTAACAGGACACTTGAAAAATAGACCTCAAAGAATTAAACTGTTTCTAGGAGATCCCAGGTACTCCCTCCCACTCCAGGAGGAGTCTCCCAGGAAGAGCCCTCACGCCACACTGACAACTATCACGTAGCTCAGTCCACATAGGCGCATGTCCCGGCTTTGTTTTCCTGACTTGTAAGACTCCAACAGAAATGGTGGAGAGAAAACGAACAATTTTTCGCCCTCCAGTTCTGCCCAAAGCTGTAAATGAACACACTTTCCTTCACTAATTCCCGGGGCCTGCTTTTCTTCCATTAAGCTAAGGCTGGCAAACTCCTGGCCTAGGAGTCCAGACTCTGATGTGAGCATTGTGGGAAATGTGTGTTAGTGTGGTGTGGCTTAAAATGCTGTCACTCTAAGCTGTGTCTGGGAAGTGTTGAAAGACAGCCGGGAAAGGGTGAGGTGGGACGGGACACTGGAGGATAAGTAGAGGCAGGGGTTGTTCAGAGCTGCAGGCTTGCTTCCTGCTTGTGTATTTCATATAAACACGAGCACAGGCTGCTGCTTTTTGTATTTGCAGGGGACCAGCCCTGCTGGCAAGTCTGGCATTCTCCCTCTTTGTCCAGTTAAGGGCAGTGCCATCAATCATAATCCAGTCCTACACTTGGTTAATTGGTATACCCATCACAAGACCCAGAAGTGAAACAGTGGACACACACACACACACACATACACACATACCTTGTCCTGATTTAAATAGGTGTTTATAGCTAAAAATTTTGGAGAAGGTGAAAGATGCCAGCCAGCTAAGAAAGAACTCTTATGACTAAACACAGTAAAGAGAATCTGGGCATATGGAAACCTTTAGATTTATCCTACGAACAAAGCGTACTTTCTCTGCAGTTCCCAGCTCAGGGAGTGCAATGTCTCAGCCGGCACATAATTCTTCAGCCTGTGAAGGGGCCATCAGTGATCCTCTCTCCCCAAGCAGCTGCTGGCCTGAGTCTGAGTGGTGGAGGGGCAAGGGAGGATCATTAAAGAACATTAACGGCCCAAGGTCAAAGCTGCAGATCCAGGAGGACAGCTGCTCCCTACATTTACATAACGGCAGAATTGGAGAAAAACAGCAACCGTTGATAGGGAAGGTAATAAGGCTTGGTAGGTACACAGCCTTCTTTGAGCTTCTTAAGGAGAGTTGGAAGGGCCTCAGTATGAGGAGGAGGAGGAGAAGGAGGAGGAGGAGGAGGAGGAGGAGGAGGAGGAGGAGGAGGAGGAGGAGCAGCAACACATTCAGGCCTAGCCTTCCATTGCGGCTCTAACCGAGTCTATGCAAAAGCATTTGGAAAGTTAAAAATGGAATAAATGCATTCTTTACTCGGGAAGAACAAATGTGGTATTTTAGGGTTAACTCAAACTAAAGTCTTTTCAACAAAGGTAATTACTATTAGGTAGATATTGTAGGATACTGTGAGTTAATCATTTACCGCACAGCACACAGCATGCGCCAACCTGGCTTAAAGAGGTGACTGAACCTCTAAGAACGAGAGTGTCAAGATTCGACTGCTGGGATTGACACAGCAGGGTCTGATGGGGTCTGCGGGCAGTGATGTATACGTGAAAGCACGTAAAGAGACGGTTTGCTGAGCACTGTAGATGAAACATGCACACACATGTATGTTTCTATATAGTTTAAAAAAACCTTCTAGGCCTTTCTTGATTTTTCCTTTGTTAGAAAACAGCAGAGGTTGATGATTACTTGAAGGAGGGGTACAGCGGTTGTCAGAGGACTTCCACTCTGAGAGCTTGGATAGCAAAACACTCACAGCCACCTTCCTGAGGAAAGACACCACTGCAAACTGTTGCTTCTCTGTGGAATTACCCAATAAATCTTGGTCTAAGGCAAGAAGACAGTCTCCTCAGAGAGTTTAGGAGACTGTGAAATCCCAGAGTAAGAATTTCCTAACTCGGGGTCATTCTGAGCCAATCGCAGAAGTCGTCCTTGAAGCATACACGTTAAACGACTGACATTTAAGACACAACTTGCGTCTGGACGCGCACACGCACACCGGGGACTTAACTAAGCCTGCCAAGCCGCCGTACTTACCAAACCAGTCCAAAAGAGAAAGAACAGGACTAGCCACGCCGTATCTGTGCATTTTCTATAAATCTGGGGTCTCCACTCTCTCTGCCTTGGTGTTTTCTCTGCGGATACCTTTCAGAAGGGGGGGGGGGAAGACAGTTGAGAAAAGCGAGAGAAACTGTCAGGTGAAGTTTACCGAACCAACCTATCCAAAGGTTGTTTAAAAGCAACTCAACGTTGTCACCTGATGCTTCCTCCTGGGAAGGCCTGCTCCCTGTAGGGTGAATGTGAGGTCCCGTAAGAGCCCCGCTGTCCCCCCTCCCCAGTTGCCTGAGCCTTCCTTGCCTTGGCCCAACTGGTCCTCCCGGCCAGGCCAGGTGTCCTTAAAGGGGAAGGTGGCTGCGACAGAGACGGCAGAAGCGTCCCGCCTGTGCAGGTGCCCACAGTGGGCGCTTCCCTCAGGGCCCAGGCTGTCGCTCTTACCAGGTACTCGGCGCCCAGGCACTGCATGGTACATTCGGCAGCTGCAACAGGGATTGGCGGCCGTGGTGGCCGCGGTGCCCACGGGACAGAGGTGCAGGGGTCCGGCCAGGTGACCCAGGCGGGGCGGACAGCGCACAGCGCCGCCTAGCGGCCTCGGGGCGCAGGCTCCCCTAGGCCTGCCCTCTCCACCATAGCTTTGGGCTGGGAGGACCTGCTTGGAGCTGGGGTGGCACCTGCGCTCCCAGGAAGTGCACCTGACCACTGTGCCCCGCCTGGGCGGCCTGCCAGCCCCTGGAATAGGAAGTAAGGCCCCAGGGATCATTCCTGAGGGCGGGGAGCTTGCAGGAGCGTGTTCTTCACTGGTAAGTGGAGCTTTCCGTGTGCGGAATCTCCTGCGCTGAGAGCTTCACCACCTTTCTGCGACAAGCAAAAAAAAGTTGCAAACTGTTGTTATCCTTGAGATACAGAGCAAGTGAGGCTGAGGCACACAGCACAGCGGTGGTGCTCAGGGGGACACGCCGTCAAGAGTGTCTACCTTTCCAGCCGCTGTTTGTACAAGGAAGGCTGAATCTTCTCTCCCACAGTGTACCCTTGCAAAGCTTGAGTCTCAGAAACACAAGATCAAGGCCGGCAGAGGACCGATTTAATCTCTCTCTCTCTCTGTGTCTCTCTGTCTCTCTCTCTGTGCCAGCGCTCACTACTCTCCTACTTTGCAACACTTCCCGACTTTACAGTGGACAGCATTTGAAGCATACCGGTGTGAACAGTTTGCTCTTTAACGATCAGGCGGGTATAATGGAAATGCCGCTGAGGTGAGGACTTAAAAGACAAAGCAGAGGCCCTTCCTTCTCAGTCCCGCTCCCCTGCCCCATCCGCACCCTCAGGCCACTAGGTCACCGCTTCTCCTCAAGGGCAGAAACTCCATGGCAGCAGCCATCAGTAAAGCATTAGAAAGGCGGATGGAGCCCAAGGTGTGCAGCTCATGTGCTTTGGGATGGGAAGCCACCCACCGGAGCATGCGCCACCTCCTGGGGGCCACCCACCGGAGCATGCGCCACCTCCTGGGGGCCACCCACACGCTGAAGGACAATCTGCTCTGTCTCGCGCCCCGAAGTCATCAATTGTCAAGCTCCTCTGCTAGGGGTGAGGGCTTGTCTTTCTTCACCCCACATGGCGAAGGTGACTGGTTTGATCTCCTGCAGGTTTTGATTAGGTAACCACAACTACTCGCAGTTCCGAAGCGCAGTGGCCCCTCGTATTTCAGAAGATATGATTTTTGCCCTGGTCCTCCCTGACCTCTGGCTCTTACACTCTTTCCCCTGACGCTTCTGGGATGTGCTCTGAGGCTTGTGGGAGTAGTTAGGAGGAAGAGTCGGGGGTGAGCATCATCAAAATACATTGCATGTACGGTAAAAACGGAAACAATACAAATATTATATTAAAAATCGCCAGGGGCTGGGGCGGGCAGAAGGAATGAGAATGTATCCCGGGTGTGTGGGGTGGGATGCCTTCCAGGCTAATTATCTTCCTCCCACTCCTAACTCTCAGGACTTTCCTGAACGCTTGTATCTTAGAGCACAATTCCAGGGGACCCTGATTTGACCCTCCCCAGCATCCCTCCAAGTACAACTACAGAAAGACCACACTTGAGTCCCAGCATCCAAAACAAATTATCAGTAGAACAGATGGACAGAGAGGTTTAAACAATGTACGATATGTGTATTGATATTTAGAGAGTACCATAGTAACAAGAAAGCAGGGGGGAAAAAAAAGATGGGACCAGAACTGAGAGCTCTATTAGGCATGAAGAATATGTCGATCAGCATGAATGCTTCTGGGCTGCATTTAGTGACGGTGTGGGTTAAGCAGTAGAAGAGATGCAGCTGAAGTGAGTGATTGGAGGGGCGTCAGTGTTTGCGTTATTATCACGTCTCTTGTCTCATATGTTTGAACGGCCCGTGGATGTATGAATGACCCGATGAAAGTTCCTACTTTCATTCACCGTGTATTTGCTCCTGTCTCTTAGATGTCTCCTACTCAAGCCTTTTCCGGCACACACCAGTCTTGAGAAACCATGTTCTTCTTTCTAAATGTGAGAGCAATTCTTTGTGGCTCCCAAGAGCTGGTCCTGAGTGGTGTTACCTGGAGACGCTCATCGGAGAAAACGTCCTATAGCAGATGTGTTTCAGTATAGGCAGCATACTTAGTAACACTGAAACAGGCTACTGAAGGAACGTGTTCAGCATCCTTTCTAATGAAACATGGAGGCGTTAGAGTGGAGAAACAGCTTCAGGACACTTGGAAGCCTCTGGTTCACTGTGTCTTCCCCACAGACTAATCCTATCTACAGTTTCTTCACTAGACAAAGAAAAATAAACTGTCGATGAAGGAAAACTTAAGATGCAAAGGACCCCGAAAGAGAACGTGTGTGACTAAGAACTCCACCATTAGCTGTGGATGTCCGCTGCCAGAGCCTGTTCGCATCAAAGGCCTTGGAGAGAGGAGAAGCTGGAGCAGGGTTTTTCAGGATTGGGAAATGGCATAGAAGGCAGGACTGAGACCTGCAGGTCAAACATCAGCCTCTTCTTGACCTCAGGCCAGTGCTTTTATTGTCCAGTTGGATAAATGTCATAGTTGGCAGAGCTCATTTGCTTACTCTGAAATGTGAGACTACGTTTGCATTTGGTGATGATTACTGAAAAACAAGGGTACTATCTGCTTTTGCTTTTTACCAAATATCTCGTATAGATATCAGCAATAATTAATATATACAGACATTTCCAGAAAAACATTTTATTTAAGTTTTGTTGCATTTGATCACAAACATTTGATCACCCACACAAACATCAACTTAAATCAGGAAAGATTTATTTTCACTCGTCATTTTAGGGTTTTTGATCCATCACGGCTAGAGGGTTTAGGGAGGAGAAGAGTTCCCTATCATGGTCAGAAAGCAGAAAGAATTAGGGTCTTTCTCCCTCTTCCTCTTTTTCCAGCTGAGCCTCCATCCCGTGGCTGTTCAAAGTGGGTGTTCACATCATAATTAACCCTTTCTGGAAGCACCCTCAAATAAACCCAGAGGAGTGCTTTCCTAGTCCCAGGCACCTTTCCCTTTTCTCATGGGGGCAAGGTTAACTATCAGATTACCTATGCCTTTTTCTTCTTTTCCAACAGTTAACCTGTCCATTTGGAGGAGAGGTGTAACATTGCAAAGTCAGGAAAACCACTCACCAACCCTAGGGCTTGGCTCTGATTTAAAAACTCTTAGATGGAGATCTTCTCGGGAGAAATTTGCTAAATTATCTGGGAGTTTGCAATCCAACAACCTTTTCTGTTCTTTGTGAAGTGAATTAAAAAAGAAAACTGTGAAAGAAGGAGGCACAGAAAGTGTTGCTATGCACAGAGAAAGAATAACTAATTGTCATGAACGTGAAAACCTAGGGAGAAGGGCATGAGGTCAGGTTCCTTCTTCTATGGTCTTCTTTCTAAAAGAGATAGGAAATCCAGGTTCTTAATTTTCCCCAGCTCTGAAAACCTATGATTAAAAAAAAAAAACACCAAAAACCAAACAAACGTGGTATTTGTATGAGAACTAAATGCCCAAAGCAAGTAAATTACAAGCAAAAGAGAATAAAGTGGAAGAGATATCAATTAAGCTAACACTTGTTCTTTGAAGGAAAAAAAAAAAAGAAGAGAAAACAATAGGACTCTCTGGTAAGGTCAACAGAATAGGGATAAAATACGCATAACATCTTATTATCTGGAAGGTTCTAGGCAGCTTCTGACCACAGCAACTGCAGTTCATTTCTCTACTCTGCTTTTTCCTCTACAATGTTATTTTACTTTAGTTCTCTAATGACCATTTCCCTCTTAGTCCATACCCATGTTTTACATGAGCTATAGTATAGTATAGCATAAGTTAGAGTCTTTCATAAAACAGCACCTACCGTCCCCCCCCCCCACCCCCCCCCCCCCCCCCCCCCCCCGGCCTCCCCCCCCCCGCAAAAAACCTTGAAAAACCCTGCCAGGGAGGGCTAATGTAGTTGCCACTTTCTAACAGCAGATGGCACTGTAAGGCCAGTGTCTTTGTTGTAAAAAAAAAAAAAAAAGAAAAGACTTGGTAGGTTTTTTTCGTTGATTCTGTGCTAAACATCTTCTCTTATCTATATTAATATTTTTAAAAAATTGAGGCGGCTTAAATTCTATATAGATGTTAACTTCAATGCTGTATGCTCCATCAAGAGCTATTAAAAATTATAACTTCTTTAAGTTGTCTAGCATATTTAATATATTATGAAGCTCAGCACTATTTGAGATTAGTTAACTGATACCTCATTGGCTAGGAAGATGTGAGGTTAGGCAAACTCACCTTTGAGGCCAGACTCCATCACTTGCTAGCTGTGTGAGTCGGGCCGAATTTTAACATAGCCTTAGTCAGCTTCAGTTTCCTTGTCTTTGAAAGGGCCAACTTAGGTGAGTCTTGTCTTGTTCTACATCTACTATATCAGCGGGCCCCAAACAAGTTCAGTAACTTCTGGCTCGTGTGAAATACTTTTTGAAAGATTCAGTTAGCTAAGATACCAAACAGACCCCTTTAATTTATAGAAACGAGAGAGTTATTCTCTACTGTTTAGTGAATTAGCTTGGATGGGGAGCTGTGTTCATGTGATTCTTTTCTTGGGCACACAGACCCCAAAGGACCTACTCATCATCTCTAATGCTGTGGCGTCAGGGCAGAACCTTCTGGATTGGCATTAAGTAGCCATATTCCAGGGCTACCCAGACTTACCAATGTGAAAACTGCTCCAAAATACAACTTCCTATAAACTGCTGTTGAGGTAGTATTAATTGGCTTGGTTCCTGCAGTGCTTGTAACAGAGTGGCTTTTCCCATTGGGTAGTGGAAAAAGAGAGAGGAGTTCCTCTGTGCCTTTTGCTCCCCAGCCTGTCATACACCTTCCATTTGCTGTAGCTTCCACGTCCATTGCCAAGGAGGAAGTGCCATGTGCACTGTGTGACGTAGCCAAGGTGAGAGTTCCAGACTGGCGAGCGACTGCTCTAGATACCTGAGATTCACTTAACTCTTCACTGCACTGTGCCCCTCCCTGGATTTCACACATAGACATCCAGGTCCCCAGCACCTCAGCATTTGGAGACGAAGTGTTTTTAATTTAACCCTTTTCCTTTCAGGGTTAAATTAAAGTGAGGTCCTTATAGAGGGCATTCATCCTGTTTTCTGTAGGACCTGGGCAAGTAGCCCAGTTGATGGAATGCTCGTCTGGCATGGAGGAAGCCTCAACTTTGATTTCCAACACAGCTTACACTGATGTAGTGCTCACCTGTAATCCCCACACTTAGTAGGGGAGGCAGGGGGAACCAGAAGTTCAAGAACAGTCTTGGCTACAAAGTAGGTGGTGGCCCAGGGAGGCCCAGGTCTGGGAAGCAGGCAAGCGTTCTGTGCTTCGAGCCCCTAGAGCTGTGAGGAAATAGATTGCTGTTGTTTAAGCTACCCAGCCTGTGGTGTTTTGTTACTGACACCCTAGAACACACAGCCAGCGGTATTCGAAGCTTATTCATTCAACAAGACCATTTCGACGGCACCCTGCGTTCTGGCTCTGGCTTAGTGCACAGAACACCGTGGAGTGGAACGTGGTGATGGAGCTGAGCAACTTGCTGTGTAGCTGGAGGAGCCAGCTGAGCGGTCCTTCCCACAACAGAGCATCCAAGAAGGGCATGCAGGGGCATCCCATTCCCTCAGCCATCACTGTGTATGGGCATGTACTCCTCCAGCTGCCCCTCACCAGTTTCTGGTCACGCTTTCATGGCTCCAGTGACACTTATGATGCTGTCAAAATGTCTAATTGCCGGGTGACCTAACTTTGTCCTTTATAGAATATTTGTCTTGAAGGCAACTTAGGGTGACAGAAATCTTGAATCTACACATCTACCCATCCATCACTCATTTATCTTTATATTTATTTGTGTAAATATGTCTATATCTATCAAAACACACAAATATATATATATATATATATATATAATTATATATAATTATATGTGAATATTTGTTGCCAGACTGATGTCACTACATCTGTATGCTTGATCTACCACTCTGAGGATAGGTTATTTTCCTGAACATATGCTAAACGTCAGAGACAGGGCCATACTTTACTTTACCGAGAAGTAAAACATGCGGTGGTGGATATCAGCTCAGGATGGGGCAGGCGGTACGAGTTAAGGCTGCCAGTGCAGCAGGATGGTGGTCACAGAGCTTAGGGCGGCCCTCGGAGAGTGAGGAAATACAGACTGTGGCCTCCTGCGAGGGATGCAATGTCTATTTCCCGATATAGCATGATGTTTCAAAACCAGAGAGCACTGTGACGAAATGGCAGTGTGGCTTCTTTTGCATAGGGGATATATACATGCCTCTTTCTTATGACATATTGCTAGTGTTCGAAGCATACGTGCTGGGAAGGCATTTTGACATTTATTGGGAGCAGCACCGTGGGGGATGATAATAGGCTCCATGATTAAAGGTAACCTCAAGATGCCCAAAGCCTTGCATTTGAAGCAAGTAGCTCCTCCTGTCGGCTCCCAGCCCAGGGTTTTCTTGTCCTTGTGGGTGTACCCCTTGTTGTCCCTGTTGTATCCACTCTTTGGTATTTTTTTTCCTGCTAATTAATTAGAGACAGGGACTCACGTGTCTCAGGCTGGCCTTGAATTCACTTTGTAGCAAAGGATAACCTTGAACTCCTGGCCCTGCTAGCTCTGGCTCTTGAGTGTCAGGATGACAGTGACGAGCCATCACACACAACACGTGCAGCGCTGGGGGAGGACCATGGCTTTGTGTGTGGACACAAGCAGTCCACCAGCTGAGATGCAACTCTGTACTTGGTTTCCCTTTTCTTCCATCTCTCTCTCTCTGAATTGTATACTCTCACATTGTTTTTATTTTAGAACCATTTTTTTTTGAGTATTTTTTTTTTTTTTTTTTTTTTTTTTCTTCATGCGCAGGAGTATTTTTCCTACAGGAATGTGTATACACCTTGTGCATGCCTGGTGATCTTGAAGGTCAGGAGGGGGTCAGATCCTCTGGAACTGGAGTTACAGATGGTTGAGAGCCACCAAGTGGAGGCTGATAAATGAACTCTTCCTGTGGAAGAGTAGAAAGTGCTTTAACCACTTAACCATTTCCCTAGCCTCCTTAGAGCATTTGTAAACAAAGACACTCTCTCCCCTTTTGTTAACTAAGACAGTGGATGAGCGATTCCTCACCCCCACCCTTTCCTCACATTTTGATGATTTACTATTTGTTTTTAAAAGCTTGTTGTTACTAATTAAAAAAATCAAGATATTGAAGTATCTGTTATATATTATCTATCTATCTATCTATCTATCTATCTATCTATCTATCTATCTATGTATCTATCTTTCTATCTATCTATCTATCTATCTATCTATCTATCTATCTATCTATCTATCTATCTATCTAAGCTGCAGTTGCTTTCATCTGTTTCCTTTCCGCTCCTCTTGGCTATTGTAATGAATGGTCCTCATGGTGAGGAGTTGGTGGGTACCTCTGACTTGACGGTGGACAGTGGGCTGCAAGTCTAGACGGTGAACAATAGCGGATGCTGGAGCGCAGGTCACTGACCCCACTGGCTGGTCAGATAGGATATTCCTTCAGTTGACATCCCCTTTAGCGAAGCTGTAGGAACATTTACGCAGGGGCGGTTTTGTTGCCAAACTTCTCTAGCCTGGGGGTCTTCTGCAAATGTAAGAGCAACACAGAGAAGCAAGGATGGGGCAGGTCTGTCAGGCCAGATTGTGTGTCCTCAGGGATGGACCCATCCCAGAGTCCTAAGTGGAAGTCTTGGGGGAGAAGTGAGTCCCTTCCCTAGCTTCTCAGCACTAGCTGGCCCAGCCAGTCTCCTGAGGTGGGCTGGGTCCAGGTGAGACATGAAAAGCCCTAAGGGTTTCTGGAATCCTGAGCCTAGGCACCTGGTTTCACTCCCTGAAGTCCTAGCCCGGCTCTGTGGACTTTAACCCAGTTCTTCCTTCAAATACTTACAATTTAAGCCGGAAGATGGAGCCAGATAACTTTAAGCAGAGCACCGCATGGCCCTCATATTCCAAGTGATTATTTACCAGACAGCAGTTGCCCTGCTAGGAAGAACCCTGGGCCCCTTGGGGAACGCTCTTGCTAATTGTTTCATTAATGGGAGCCAAGGCACAGTTTCTCTCTAAATAAAAGTCATCTGTGCTGTGTTTGAGTGTTTTTTCTCTAGGAAAATGGGATCCAAAGTGAAGCCAAGGTGGAAGCAAAAGAAGAGAGAACCAATGTGACAGAAATAAAATTGCAGGTTATAACGAGGCATGGGGAAAGAAGCCCCACCAGGCCCAGAAAGATGAGCCTTGCCGAGGTGTGATGTCTTTCAAATTTAATTCGGTGACTTCAAACTAAATCTAATGGAACACTTTGTTGGGAAGAAGCCTTGGTAAAAAGCATCTTAAATGGTCTCTAAATGTATGTTTAAGCAAAACCTCATCGTTTTTTTTTTCTTTTTGTTTTGGTGCTAGGGACTGAACCCCATGGCTTCGTATATCTTAAGTGTATGAAGTATTTGCACTGCCACTGAGCTCGACCTGTTGAATAAATAATCAAACTGGAGAGGGAATATTAGGTTAGCAAACCTGTTAAAGCTATAGTGAGGACAAGTTACACTTCTGCGGAGCAAATTTAGGGGTCACAAAATGCTATATATCACACAGGCAAGAATTCAGAATGCGTTGTAAGGTGAACGAAAATGTAAATAATAATTGGAATTAATGATTCTCAGAGCAAGTTTTCACAGAGACATAAATAGGATAATTAACAGCAAGTAGCAAATTAAATAAATTATAAATAATAAACTATTAGCGGAGAGTCACTACACGTTTCCAGCTCAAATCGGAGCCCCAAACGTGTCCCTCGTTCCATCAGAGAAAAGCTTCACAGATATAAATAGTCTGCTAAGTTCCTGGAAGATCATTCATGGGTTGAGCTTCCCAGGGAGATAGACTAACGGGAAACACATGACTTCAGAACATAAATTCAAAGGGGAATTATCTGAAGGCAGAATTAAATAAATATCACTTTGTTTTCTGTAAATATTTCCAAATTTTTTGTGTCTTTAATGTAAAGTGATTGGGTTGTGTTTCTCTTATGAATGGTGTGTGTCTTCCTATCTCCCTTCATAGACAGTAGGAAGCAGTTTACCTCTAGAGAACGGAATATTCTCTTCCCTTTCCTGGTTTCATTTAATTGGACTACTGACTAGGTCTTCAGGCAGGCCTCAGTTTTCCTATCTATAAATTGGCATAATAGCACCTAACGCTTTAATTACTCACTAGTTTTTGAAAATCTGAGAGCATGATGCATGTTTTTGCTCCAGGACCAGTGAAAAAGCAATTTACTCACTTGTGTCCATAACATGACTAAAATATAACACCTAAAATAACACCATAAGAAAAAAATCTCGAAGGAAACTTACTAACACGTTAACAATGGCTTCTGAATGGAGAAACAATGGAAGATCTAAAAATCCTTTTTCCGTTTATTTTTGTAATTTCCCCCGTTGTCCTTAATAATGGCTCTCCCCCACCCACATACAATGCCTTCCAAGGTTCCTGTTTCTAACTCATGGAGAGACAGAACCAGACAGAGGTCTGGAACCATTTTCTTTGGACAGAATGTCATTATCAGTTATAGTTGTGAGATCCACAATTATAAAGTCTCATCCAAGGACATGGGTGGCTCCGGGCTTGCTGCAAGAGCACAGTTAGTGTAATGGCTTCGGTGCTGGCGTGGATGATCACATGATCACATGAGGGCAAACACAACACCTTAGAGAAGGCAATGGGGCCTTTGTAGGAGTCACAGAAGTTACAGACATTCCAAAATCAGGGCATCAGATTCGAGGGCAGAGGTGGCTCTTTAGCTGGGCAAAATTCCCACAAGCTTTATTTCTTTAAAGACATAAGCAAAATCCGGCTAGAAAAGGTTGCTATTGTTATTCTTGCTTTGGTATTGTTTGTCTCAACCTGAAGCCATTAAATTAAACTGTTGGAACCCTAAGACAGAGTTATATACTTTTAAATTATATGCTGACTTTATTGTCATTATTACTATACTGTATAGGGAGGACGTGAAATTCCCTGAGTGCCCACTGCTGCCGTTTCTGATAGGAACTCTCCCATCTCTCTCTGGTGCTGGCGGAACTGCAGTTTTTCTGATTGAGAGGTTTTAACACTTGGTATAACTCGGCTTGTTTCAGGGAAGTCTTCTGAAGTAGTGTAATCATTTTCTGGTGGACTTAGGGTCACACAGCTAGAAAGTGGCAGAGTAAGGACATGAGAGCCCAAGGGGTCGGGTTTTACCTCTCCTCTCCACACTGTCAAAATAGTCATCAAGAAGGATTCACCAAGGCGAGACGACACCGTACTGCTATCCTATCAACGACATCTCTTCAAGTGGCCGGAAAGTCATCCCAAGCCCATAGCTATAAGTCTATCTCACTTCTCAGGTGGCTGCATTGTATTTCATTACGTGGATATTTTATTTGCTTTCCCCTTTCACTTATTTCTATTTTTTTATGGTGTGTGTTTTCCCTGCATGTATGCCGAGATGTGCACCTCATGTGTGCTATGTGCAGAGGCAGAAGAGGGTATCAGATCCCCTGGAACTGTACTTTTGGACCGTTGAGAACAGCCTGTGGGTGTTGGGAACTGAATCCGGTTCCTCTACTAGAGGAACAAGTGCTCTGATCGGATGAGCCACCTCTGCAGCCCCTCCCACTGTTTAATTTTACGTATTTTTTAATAGTTTTTTCCCCACCCCCTTTCTTTTGAGACAAGGTCTCACCATGTAGATCTAGCTGTCCAGGTACTCACTGTGTGGACCAGACTGACCTTGAACTCAGAGCTCCGTGTGCCTCTTCCTCCTGATTTCTGTGCTTAAAGGCGTGGTGTGCCTAGATTCCCCCCCTTTTAAAGACAGCGTCTGGCTGCAGAGCTCAGGTTAAACACATGCTCAGTCTCTTAAAGCTCTTGGGTTAGAACCATGAGTCAACACATGGGGCCCAACTTGAGAAATACCGTTCCTGGTGGTCACTTTAAATTAGAGATTCGTGTTGCTTACCTTACAAGAGAAATTGATTTGACACTCCTTCAAATTTTAGGTTTATTTTTGAATTTACTTGAAAGGCATCTAAATAAATAAAGAAAGTGAAATGACGCCCTAGAATGGTTTGTACAATTGTCAGAGTTCTGATGAATAAGCTCGCGTTACTTCTGTGGGTTACTCTGTTCTGCTTAATGTTTTCCAGAAGCCTGTTGGGTGGAAAGTGGAATCTTGACCTGTGGGATGAGAGAGGCAGCCAGTAGTTCACCCTGAAGTAGGCACTCTAGTCCGTGTATCTAAATCGTAGTACATCGGGAACATGGCAGTCCGTTCATGATCATATGATCCAGAGGAGGGGAGTGGGGTTGGGAGTAGGGGTGGCCTGTGTTAACACTGTTGTTTCTGGCTTCTCCAGTATGTGGTTCATCCGTGACAATTTATTGTTTGTTACGAACGTTTACTGTTTATACCAAAAATAACAAGAGAGTTTAGAAACTCTTAACCAGATCTGAATAGACCGTGTAAGCACAGTGTTCTGAAAGGTTAATTTAGGGTCACGTAATCAATTAGTGGAAGATTCTAATTTTGGCTTATAAGCTGTTAGCAGCACAAATCAAAGCCTCTAAAGTTCTTTGTTCGTTTCTGTCCATTTTTGTAATCAGATAGAGGCCTCTTTCTATTACTGATGCTGTCTCCTTACATAAATCTATCACTTGCAGTCCCAAAGCACTCTGGGGAAAATGTGGGTGGGGACGGGAAGCAGTCTGCCGGCCTGAGCCCTGACCAGTGAGACTTCTGTCTCCACGGCCAAAGAAAACCAACCTGGAATAAACTGCTCTTTCTTTCCTGTCTGCTCTTTCACTTCTCTGCTGTACGTGGACAGGAGGGACAGTCACCAGAGGCTCTCAGAGCCCTGGTGTCTGTCACAGGTCTGTCCTGGAGAAACAAAACAAGCAGATTAGCCAGTCTGCATCCAGTGGTTATCCCAAGCCCCAGGAGAGCTGAGAGATGGAAATGGGCTCCAGAAGGATGCAGAAAACTGATGCATGATCTGTGCCTCCATGAACCTAGAAGTGGGCTAGGCTAGTCTTGCCATTCCATTGCCTTTTGCCAGCCATAGACCATACTCAACAGTTTCTAGCCTCCAGGTTGCTCTACTGTTGTTCCTTAAAATGTGTGATGAGGAAGAAAGAGTACTGACATTAAGCCGGTCACAGTAAAAATATGAACATTATTGTAGATGTGAAGTGCCCGCACACAGCAGGGTCCTGACCCAGCATTACATACATGCATGAACTGTCAGAAAGAGACACCCTCATACATTCGTGAGGACCAACACCTAAGATCTTAGAAGACCCAGCGGATAAGCTGTGAGGACACTGGCCTGTGGTCCCTGCCACCTGATCCACTGCAAAATGTTCACTTTCCAGAACAGCACAGCCCTGGCAGAAGTGCATGACAGATCTGCTATTAGGCTCCACCCCTCACTGAACTTACCTATCAGAGAGAAGGCTACTATCGCTCACTTAAGAAAGAACAGGAAGTCCAGCCAGCACTGAGGCTTTGCAGCTCAGGTCATTGGATTTTCCTCTTGTCATCTGTGCTCACCAGACAGAGGTCAATGACCAAGTCATCAAGCACAGACATCAGTCTTTCAGAGCAGAAAACAGAGCAGGGAGTTTTATTTCCTGTTGGGTCACATCCTGTTCATGGTGGCAGGAAGGGGGAAGCATAGCCCAACATAGATGGGAAAATATGACCTTTGGAGGCATTTGCATGAAATGTGTATGTGAGTTTTTGGTAGTTTCTAACAATACTGTGAATGAAAGCTCGTAAGTCTGGGAAGCCCTTAAATTCTTGTCAGATAAAGCTAGCTAAAAGCCACATCTTTATTCGCCTGTGTTCGACCTAACATTATGCAAATCTAAAAAAAAAAAGTCTTATTGGTCATCTGAAAATGCATCATAAGCCATGAGTGTTGTCGCTAAGAATAGAGATGCAATGTTGGGAATTTCTTGGTGACAGTCCCTGGGACCATAGGATTACGGACCTTGTTCAGATCTGAGGATGTTGTTGTTGATGAAAAGGGATGTGTGTCAGAGGTCATGGGCATCCCAAAGAACATTGCCCGGGGTACAGCAGGCTTGTGCAGAATTGCGGCCGTATCATACTCCCCACTCATGGCACAGCTCATTTTTCCTAGGTTTGGTGGTGATCTAATCTTTCCAAAAGAGCTGCTTCAAGAATAACAGATATCCCTTTGGGCCTTTGCCTCACCTTCACCACTCTCATCTGCTTTCTCTTCTCTTCATTTTTGTGTTACAGGGGCAGGATGATGGCTCTGGAAGGCTCCTATGCTGCTTCTTAAGGTGTGATCGAAGGGAAAGGTGACTACACTTTCTTGGGACTAGGTGGATAAACAGCATCTTCAGGAAGCTATTTGAGTGGTCCCTCTAGTCCTGGGCTTTCTGGTAACTCAGAAAGTCTAGTGAGTGGTACTCAGGGTTTTGGTTCCTTGTCTCAGGAATCACTCTTTAAGGTTTAAGAACTATGTGCTCAGAAAATCTCACATAATGGTTTCTTATTTATTTTTATTTATTTACTTTACTTTTTATCCAGCTTCTTTTCACCTCTGTGAAGTATACGTGCTGGAAATGGACCACAGTTGGGGGGAATTTCTCTCCTGGGATCATCCACATTTTATGAGCGTAAAGGAAGCTCACAGCTAGGTAGGCAGCCTAAAGGCTTCATCGGCCACCCAGGGATTTAAGGTTGTAGTGACTAGAAAAAGAGATACACATCTCTGACATCTGAGATTAATATAGCAATGGTTTTAAAATTATAAATACTTTAATATTACAACAACGTGGCATTTCAGCTTGTACGAATGAAAAAAAAATGCAACTTACAGATAGCTGTCTAAAGAAGTCCTTGGTTAGAGCATTAATTGATGCATGAGTTTAGAATCACTCAGAAATGTTCTCAAGTGCTGCCACATGTCTAAAAGGTCTGGATATCTGGCAGGGTCAGCAGTCAAAACTATGTGCTTCTGTATTTATGCACTGCTACTTCTTTCTTTCTTTCTTTCTTTCTTTCTTTCTTTCTTTCTTTCTTTCTTGCCTTCTTTTGTCTTACTGTTTTCATTCTTTGGGAAGTGTGGGATCTGGAAGATTCCTCAGCTAATCTCCACAATGCTTGCTGTAGGACACACAATGTATTATACCCTGAGCTTGCACCTCGTTTGGTCCTGCTGCCCGGAAGCAGGGGGTATCATTGCTCTATAATGCAGAAGAAGGGCTGGAACAGCCAAGGCATGCTTTCTTTGTCTTGCTCTGCGTCACACCTTCAGGAAGTGATACAGCCAGAGCTCACTCAGATCTTCTCAAACCTGTCCTCTTGTGGCTCAGATTCTCTTGCTTCACGGCCTTCCAACACAGATCCTGGGACAGATATGAGTGAAAAAAGACAGTGTGCTCTAAAGTGGCCTGTGTATCCTTCGGGCAGCGTGGTCTCCGTCTTCCTTTATTTGTAGTCTGGTTGGGAAGCTCCAGTTGATAGTCACTCATTTCTACAAGCTGGGACAGTCATTACTGGACAGCCTTGGTTACAGAATATAGTTTTATGTAATAGGAAAAGGTCTTTCAGGAACGTAATCTAGAGGAAGAGAAACATCATGAATTTCCGGATGTTTGGGTTCCCCTTAGCCCCCCTCCCCCGCCATGAACTATTTGGTTTCATGTGGGGGAAAAAAAACCTGCTTAAGAGGACAAAAATAATTTCCTTTGTAGCTTTACCTCATAAAGCAACAACACATTGTGTTTTTTCATGGAAAGGTCTATTTCTAGAAAGAATGTGGGGCTCTCAGCCTCATGAGTAATAACTATTTGGCAAGATGATGCTTTCCAACAGACGGTCACCCTGAGCCTGTCTTTGGAAGGTTTATGTGTTTTTCCCTCCCATAACTCCCCCCCCCCCTCATTTATCTATCTATCTATCTATCTATCTATCTATCTATCTATCTATCTATCTATCTATC
>NW_026596095.1:9446765-9469074 GCF_907164565.1 Psammomys obesus
ATCTATCTATCTATCTATCTATCTATCTATCTATCTATCTATCTATCATCTATCTATCCTCTTTACAGCCTGATCCCAGCCAGCTCCCCCCCTCCTCCCAGTCCCGCCCTCACACCCCTTTCCCCTACTCCCCCCTCTCCTTTTATTCAGAGAAGGGGAGGCCACCAATGGGTACCAACCCACCCAGGCACCTCAAGTCACCACAGGACTAAGTGGATCCTCTCCTACTGGGGCCTGACAAGGCAGTGGCAGGCAACAGAGTCAGAGACAGCCCTTACTCCCATTGTTACGGGATCCACATGATGACCATGATGCTCATCTGCCACATATGTGTAGGGGTCTCGATCCAGCCCGTGCATGCTCTCTGGACTCCGTAGGTCTTCTTGTGGCGTCCTTGACTCCTCTGGCTCCCTCAGTCCTTCCTCCCACTCTTCCACAGCACTCACCAAACGCAGCCTATCGTTTGGCTGTGGGTCTCCGCATCTGTTTCCATCAGCTGCTGGATGAGGCCTCTCAGAAGGCAGTCATTCTATGTTCCTGTCTGCAAACAGAGCAGAGTATCATTACTAGTGTCAGGGGTTGGCTCTCTCCCATGGGGTGGGTCTCAAGTTTGGCCAGTCATTGGTTTGCCATTTTCTCAGTCTCTGCTCCATCTTTACCCCTTACACTTCTTGTAGGCAAGGCAAATTTTGGGTCGCAGGTTTTATGGTTGGTGCCTCACCCTCCTTCCATTGGAAGTCCCACCTGGCTACAGGAGGTGGCCACTTCAGACTCTTCAACCTCTGCTGTTAGAAGTCTCAGCTAAGGTCACCTCCATAAGCTCCTGGGAGCATATTCTGTCCTAGAGATGTCCCACCCCACCAATTCTTTTTCTTTCTCCTGGTGGTCCCCTAGCCCTGCTCTCCGAACACCTGATTTCCACCCCTGTGACCCTCCCCAACTCCTCTCCCACCCAGGTCCCTCTCTTCGTCTATGTCAGACATCTATTTTATTTTCCATTCTGAGTGAGAGTCAGCATCCTAGCCTGTTGTACTCAAAACCTAATTATTAGAGAACCAAAGAGATAAGTGAACAAGGCTATGGAAACTTCTTTTATTTTTTTAGGTAATGGCTTGGCAATTTAGATGCACCAAGTGTAGCCAAGAGATAGAATCAATCCTGGCTTTCCAAAAACTAAAACCATAAAGAAACTACAGGCCCTGCAAGTTCACAGGCCTTCTCCCAGGGAAGGTGACAGACTCTATAGATTGTATGCGGAGTCCATGAAAGGAGATGCTCGGCGGTAAAGAAAGGGATAGTCACAGGAAAAGAAGTGTGCCCTATTATTTTTTTTCTG
The DNA here is from genome assembly GCF_907164565.1 of Psammomys obesus. Classification (NCBI taxonomy): domain Eukaryota; kingdom Metazoa; phylum Chordata; class Mammalia; order Rodentia; family Muridae; genus Psammomys; species Psammomys obesus. The sequence continues at coordinate 9,448,102 of NW_026596095.1, forward strand.
GGGCTTCAGTTCACAATTTTTCACTTTTTTTTAGTTGTGGTACAGGTTCCTGTGAACTCAGGTGTTTAATCTAACAGTAAATGCAGCTAGAATTAGTTCCCTCTTTCTAGACTATTCAAATAGATGCCAACACACAAAGATTGACCAAGCTGTAGTACGTTAGACCTAGAACAGTGGGTCTCAACCTTCCTCATGCTGAGACCCTTTAATACAGTTTAATACAGTTCCTCACGCATTTTTGTTGCTACTTCATAACTGTATTTTGGCTACTGTTATGTATCGTAATGTAAACATATGATGTGCAGGACATCTGATACGTGACCCTGTGAAAGTGTCATCTAACTCCCAAAGGGTCACGACCCACAGGTTGAGAATCTCTGGCCTTGGGCGTCATGATTTAGTAGAGTTATACACATGAGCAAGGACGCTATAGAACTGATTCCTGAGTCAGGAGAATGGCCTCTACCCTGCTTTCACATCATTCCATGGCTCTCTGGGATCTTGTAAATTTTTCCTGGAAGACAATATTTCAGTCACCCAGAATCTCAGAGAAGTTTTGATCAAATAATTTGTAACTCAATGTCAGAAACTCTCCTTACCAGGGGGAAAAAAACCCTCAAAATTGGAAAAACAAAAAACAAAACCAAAAACAGATTAAACTTAAATATATATCAATAGTTACCATTATTCATTATAAATATCAATAGTTATCATTATTGATATAGGCAAAATAACATGTAGCTTCACACAAGTTATATCTCAGTCTTTACCTCCATTGTGAATAAAGCCACATCTCTGCTGACTCTGCTTTTTGGAGCCGCACGTGTTCGGCTATGAATTTTCTTGTACAAACAGAAGGTAGTTTGGCTCAGATTTCATCCACCTTATTGCAAGTGCTAATTTAATTGATAACTCAAGTAAGTTGAAATTTCCAGATTTAGAAAGCAGTCGTGGCCACGTCTTCCTTCATTTGTGTTATATGTTTTATGAACATAGTGAAAACTCCTTTGAACCACGTATCACTTCCTAAGGGGCCATAGGATTGTACCTGTGATTCCGCAGCTCTGCCCTGGTGTGGAAGGAGTACAGAATGGGCTCCCGAGAGGCTTGCCGCCGGCTTCACTTCATTCAGGGTGAGGAGACTCCACTAGAAAGGAGAAGACTTGGTCTGCAAACTCTTCTTGAGAGTACAGAGACCTTGGATCCGAGTGATCGCTGCTACAGGTTTAGAAGAAAGAGAATACTCATGAGAATGGTCTCCGTGCCCTGAGATTTCCTGTCAATGCTGATCGAGTGTCTGAGCCACATGGAATAATCACAAAAGTTTTAAAAACAACAGTTCTAGAGGCAAAGGAGTCAAAGGCACACCACAGGGTCTCTGTGCCTACTCAAAGCTGCTTTTGTCTCCGCTCCTGCAATGCTAGGAATGGTTTATTCTTCGGAAAGCTAAAGCTGATAGGTCTGGATATAAGCATGTAACACTAAACTCCCAGGCCCCAAAAGATAAGCTCAGGTTTTGTTTTTTTTTTTTTTTAAAGAACTGATATTTTTTTTCTGATACAGTTTTTTTGGGAATTTTATACAAGTGCATTTTGATTATATTTATTTCTCCTTAATTTTATTTTATTTTTTAATTTAATTTATTTTATTTTTAATTACACTTTATTCACTTTGTATCCCCCCTCTAGTTCCCTGCCTCTTCCCCTCCCAATCCCTTCCTTCTTCCCCCTTCTCCACGCATGCCCTTCCCCAAGTCCACTGGTAGGGGAGGGTTTCTTTTCCTTCCTTCTGATCCTAGTCTGTTAGGTCTCATCAGGAGTGGCTGCCTTGTCTTAATTTTATTTTTTAAATTTAATTTGAAATGTTTTAGTTTTATTTTATATGCATGTGTACCACATACGTGCAGTGCCCACTAGGGCTAAAAGGGGGCACCAGATCCCTTGCAGCTGGAGTTTCAGACACTTGTGAAATATCCCACGTGGGTGCTGGGACCAGAACACAGGACCTCTGCAAAATCAGTAACCCACTCTGTAGACCAGGCTGGCCTGAGTTCCCAGAGACCCGCCTGCCTCTACCACCCCAGTGCGGAGATCGAAGGTGTGAGTCACTGCACCCTGTTTGTTCTTATGACGTAGCAAAAATTCTGATGAGTCCTTTATTGAACATGTGATTTGCAAATATCTTCCCTTAAGTTGTGACTTGTCTTTTAACTTTCTTTCTCAGAGTTTCTTTTAAGATGCATCAAACATAAAAATTATACATGTCAATGGGTGAGTTTTGTATTTGTTTTGATACAGGCACATTAACTATATTTATTCCCCCAACCTCTACTATTTCTTTAAAGTGAATCCTTTCTTTTTTCTTTTTTTTTCTTTTTTTCTGAAATCTTTCTAATTTTCTTAGTGACTACTTTGGAAGACCAAAGCTTGATTTTGATAAAGCCCAGTGTTTCACTTTGAAATTTATAGATCATGCCTTTGGTGTCAAACATTGGGCATAGCAAATGTTTACACAACCCAAGGTGGTAATGTCTGCAAGTTTTACAATTTAAAATTTTGGTTATGATCTGTCTTGAATTGTATGCGGTGTGGGGGAAGGCCTCCTCCTCCTTCTCTTTTGTGAATGTCTAATTATTCCATTCATTGAAATTTTGAGGCAGAAAAAGCATTACTGAGCCAAGAGTCGCATATCACAGTGGTACCCAGGGACGAGCTGACTTGCAATGAAAGCATATCGTGAAGGTCATCAGTCATACATAACCTGGCTAAGGTTATTACAACCCACCGTCATTCTTCAAGATCTGTCTGCTCTCTGCATCGGCTCCACAGGCTGGCCAGAGACATGGCAGGAGCCACTACCCGAGCCCTTCTGCTCTTTCGCCGTCGTTATTACTCTCCGCAGTTCCCTCTAGGGATGCAGTATTGCCTCTTCCTGCAGGGGAATGGCAAGTTCAAGGCTTGCCTGGGCCTTGGCAGAGTGAATTTGGGACCATCCCGGATAACTTAGTGAGATTTTTGTTCATTCTCAAACAAAACGTTTAAAAAGGACCAAAATGTAGCTCAGGGGTGCAAAGCTTGCCTGGCACGCAGGAGGCCGGAAGTACAGCCTCCAGTATTGAAACAAAACAGAAAAGAGAAACAGAATTCCAACATCAAAAACCACCTTTCTCCTCGGTGCACGACTTTGCAGACCATCCTGCTAGAACCTTTTCTGCCTCACTAAGCCACAGCACTAAATCCGGAATCCCCGCTTAGTGGATCATGGCCTGGGACTCTTCTAACTTCATCTCATATACTTTTAAAATTTTTCTTTAAAAATTCATTCTTTCGTTTATTACATCCTGACTTGTTTCCCCTCTCTCCTCTCCTATCCAACCTCCTCCTACCTACCCCCCCATCCCAAATTCTTAATGTCCATTCCCAAATATAGTCCCTAGAATTCTGTCTGTATAGTTGGGAAAAAAAATCATGTATCCTTTTTGGAGTGTAATTACACCTTCATCCGGGTCTCACTTTGTACCTCATCGCTGGGACTTGAACTTAGGAATTTAGAGGCAACGAGGGCCCGGAGGTGGGCATTGAGGAGAATCAGAAGTGTCTGGTCAGGTGTCTATCCCCGGAAAGGTCATCACGGTTTCCTCAGGCGACACAGTCATGAGCTCTCTGCGTGGGAGCCAGCGGAAGGTCCGCTTTTACTGGCAAAGAGCGCTCATTTAGTCCCTGTTTTATTTGTCGAGGAGGAAATTCCAGCCCAGTCACTTGAAGGACTCTGCCTTGACCGGGAGTTGTCTGTACCTAGTCACTGAGAGTCTCCGGGAGTTCCGAGCTGTCTGTACGTACCGCCTAAGTTACCCGTTGGCCTAGGCTCTGGTAGATGCTCTCTGTATTCCCGTCAGGTCTAAGCTTTGGTTCCAGGGATCCTTGGTGAGCATGGAGCCAGTTTCCAGAAGCCCGTTCCAAGCTCACTGCTCCTTCAAGCTGCCCTTCCTGCCCATGTCTCTGGTGTCTATCGCTCCGGGCTGACATCTGCTCTGCATTTTACCAAAGCTCCCACTTGGTTTCTCGGTCGAAAGATGGGGCTGGAGTAAATGCAGGGAGCACTAGCGCAGTTCAGAGCTTCAGCCCCCGATTACACTGTCCTCGCTGGAATGCCCCTTTCCCAAGTGTGCAAACGCATCTAGAATTTCCCCAGAACCGGGCATTATCCCTTCCTCCGCATCCTCCTTGCCAGCCACAGAGGTGAAGGCTTATGTATTGGGAGTTCGTAAGCGTTACAGTCTCTGAGTCTCTGCTTCTGGTGCTAAATCTTGTGTGTGACTTGTGGAATGGCTGGCATCCAAAGGAAACAGGGACTTGGTGGTGAAAAGCTGTATGGGCGGCTCGCTGGCTCTGCTTCAGGGACTGGGCCGCCTCCTCAGCCAAGCTGCCAGGCGACTGTGGGTTTCCTTGAGGCTTTGGGGAAGGCTGGCCTGGGTGTCCAAGGAGAGCTCTTTCCCACCATCTCCCTCGCTGGGCTCTTACCAATTCTGCCCTTCCCACCAGGGATCAGGTCTGTTGGATGACTGAAGGGTGCACTCCGGATTGGTGTCCCCACGTCAGAGAGATAGCAGCGAGTCGGAGGGTCCCACACACTCCATCCTTGGCAAGGATCTTCCCATTAGCCAGGCAGCCCCTCTCCTCAGGCTGTTTGCTGAGCCCAGAAGAGGAAAGTGATTCTCTGCAAGCTCCTAGAAAAAGAAGCCCATGGCTGCCGCCCAACCTCACTCCTGTTCTTTTCCTTGATATTCTCTCTGCCTGGAACGTCTGGCCTGTTCTCTCCTGTCCTGATGAAACCCTCCTTAATCTCGGAAGCTCAATGAAGAGACCATATTTTCTAGGAATTGATTCACCCTTGTTCCCAAACCCTTGTTCCTATAGCTTTGTGGGCCTGTCTTATCACACCATATCACCAGAGTGATTTGCTTATCTGCCTGAGTGCAGGAGTTAAAAATCAGGACACAACCCTTTAGCCTTGGCACGTAGGGTGGTGTTTGGCATGTAGGGGTGCTGCTTCGAACACAGAAATAACAGTGACGTCTTGATATAATAGTACTAATGGCTTTCCAGTCAGCAGGTGCCAGCTCTGTGCTGGAAACCCTTGTTTGTGACATCATGGGGTCCCCACCACCCTTTCAGGGGAAGCTGCTGGTCTAATCCTAGTTGTGGAGTGGGGTGTATTGCGCTCTTATAACCTGCTGAAGTCCCACAGGTGGTAAAGGTGGAGCCAAGCCTGGAACCCCAATCGTACCACGTTTAGATGAACGCCGCTTTAACCGTAAAGCTATAGCAATCTAAGAAAAGCTTTGAGCGCGCGGCTGAATTACTCTGTTGGTGCACAGGCACCCCAGCCCTTCCCACCATAGCCCAACATCTCAGGAGTGCTGCTTCATTCTTTGGGCATTGGATGGTATAGTGGTGATTTGGCCCAGCTTCCTTGATTATTCATGGTGTCTTTCCTTCCATTTTAAAAGGCAGTAGGGATCAAAAGGTCCTCAGACAGGGAGAAGCTCCTGTCAAGCTTAGAAAAACACCCATCTTAATATCAGGTCAGCATCCTGTCACGGCCACAGTCATGGCTTACCGTTAACCCCAGGGCTGGTGGTGGGAACCTGATGAGCACACCGGCGTTCATTTGTCTTGAATCATTTGAGGGCCAAGAGTGGTCTTTCCCCTGCCTTCCTTGTGGGACCGCACAGAATGTGGAGGGATTAGGGTCAGGGAATGTATGATGAACTCTGTATGTCTCCTTCTCATTTCCATGTTACACATAAGAGAAGGCACCTGCCCCTCTGCACTGATGACGTTACAAACAGAATCAAACATCAAAGGATACAGCTGAAGGCATGAAGAAAGTTGACATTCAAATTAATGACCCTTGCCTCTTTCTCCCCCCCCCCACTAACTTCCATATCTGGCAGAACATCTGGCACACAGATGTTCAACTAATATTTATTTGTTGAAATAAATTACATTCGCTAACACCTGACATATCTATGGTCTGTTTGTTTGTGTTTTGAGATTGGGTTTCTCTGTGTAGCCCTGGCTGTCCTGGACTCACTTTGTAAACCAGGCTGGTCTAGAACTCACAGCAATCTGCCTCTTTCTGCCTCCCCGAGCGCTGGGATTACAGCCACCGTGCCTGGCTGCTTCTACGGTCTTTTATGAGCATTTCAAAGGTATTTTCATAGCTGTTGTTTCTGCTGATCCCTGTATTCATTTTTAAGGCAGATGATGTTAAATAGCAGAAGAATGCATCGACCTACTCAAGATTACCAGCTCCTCAGGAGCAAAGTCAAGGACAGAACCAAGGCTTGTGACTTTGAGCCTAGCACTTAAAACAACAGAAAAAGAATTTTTAAGAGATGTTCAATACCTCAACTTAAAAAAAATGTGGGTGAATGTTTTGTCTGCATGTATGTTATGTGTACCTGAGGCCAGAAGTAGGTGTCGGATCCTCTGGAATTGGGGTTGCAGACAGTTGTGAGCCGCCATGTGGGTGCTGGAACTGAACCTGGTTTCTCTGCAAAAAAAAACAGCCAGTGCTCTTAATCACTGAGTCATCCCTCCAGTCCCCCAACATCTAAACTGTTTATCTTAAAGCAAATTATACTTAGTTTTGTCCTCTTTTTGACCAGTAACTGGCCTTATTCAGTCCACGGTGAGCATTGTCTTCCTGCCATTTTATATTAAAACCATCCTATCTAAGGTAATTGTATTGCTCTTGGAGATTTCTACTGATCTTGCTACAAGCCTTCAAGTGGAAGAAAAGTTAGAATTTTTATTCCCCAAATCATTATTGTGCATTCACTGTAAAAGCAATGTATTTCATAATGACGTTTTTGTACCTACTCCTACTGGGTAGCCATTCCCTTCTCCTGTCATCACCATGCCTTCCTCTTTCTGATTAGTCTCCCTCCACGCATCTGTGTGTGTGTGTGTGTGTGTGTGTGTGTGTGTGTGTGTATAATTTGAGTTCTCCATATGAAAGAAAACATGATGTTTGTCTTTCTCAGCCTTTCTTACTTTGCCTAACATGGTGAGTTCTAACACTATCAATTTTCCTACAATGCCATACTTGCTCATGGCTGAATAAAACTCCATCATGCATACGAATACACATGGCTTCTTCATCCGTTCATCTGTTGACAGACTCTGAGGCTGACTTTACAACGAAGCTGTCATGAACTGTGCCACAGTGAGCACAGACGAACAGATGACCCTGTCGGATGCGGACTTGGATTCTTTTGTGTGTAAACCCAGGAATGACTGGAGGCCATGAAACTTCTATTTTCAGGTTTCTCAGGAGCCTCTCTCTTGATTTCCACAGTGGCTGTGCTAGCTTACATTCCCCCAGCAGAGTGAGCAGGTCCTTCCCCACCCTCAAGCCTCACCATTATTTGTTTTGATTGCTCTTTTATTTTAATGATAACCATTCTGAGATGTGGTTTTGACTTGCATTTCCCTCATGGATAAGGATGTTGAGAATATTTTTTTCTCATCCATCCATTTCCTAAATTACTTCAAATCGACATCCCCTTATTGAGTAGCTGCTATGCTAAGATACAGAGACTAGCAAGGCATGACTCATAGATGGCACATTGAAATTTATCCTTGCATAAAAGCAGAAACAGACTCGCACCCCTAGGGCCATGAGGGAATAAGAGTTTCAAAGCTTCCAAAGAAAATGAGGGAAAAGATATTTTGATGGGCGCATCACAGCAGCAGTGGCTTTTCAACTGATCTATGAATAAGTTGTAGTTATTTTTAGAAATTCCCTGGGTGGGAAGCATGGTCTTTTCAGGGCTGGATGCATGCACACACACACACACACACACACACACACACACACACACATATATATATGTATACACACACATACATATACAAGCACACACACACACACACACACATATGAACAAATGAACTGGATCCACACTGTAGAAGCTCCTGGATGGGTGGTGTATTTGGTGGGCTGCAGGGAGTCCAAAAGAGGTTAGGGAGGAAGAGGAGCATGCTATGAGCTGCAGAAGAGGAGTCGGCGGGCAGGAAGGACCCATGTGAGGCAGCTCCTGCATCACACACCTGACTTTGCTTGAGGGTGTGACACCATCCCGGAGGCTGGGGTTGAACTAAAGGCCCAGCCAGGACCAGGCCTGTGGGTACCACAGTCACACACACAGGTCATATAGAGGCGAAAGTGTATATCCGATACATGTGTGTCCCGCTCAGCAGGTGCACAAAAATGGGTGGGGCTTACAGGGCCCCCGGGGCATCAGGAAAGCTTTCTGGTGGAGTTGGTGCTCAAGCTGAGAGTCTTTATTTGCTGGAAAAGAAAGAGCTGGGGTAGGGGAGTTTGCCAGAGGAACAAATTGTTGAGGCACACGTTGCTGAACTTCCAGCAGGACTGGCCTGGTTCCATTTGTCTTTGTTTTGTATGGTCGTTTTGCTTAAAGTAATACTTTTCATTAGCAGAAAATGGATAATGAAGTAGGGAAGAGCAACAGAGAAAAGCACCCATTACCTGGACATAATAATTTTGAAAGCTAGGTGGGTGTTTGTGATGGCTGATCTTCCTCATCAACTTGACCGGGTTTAGAATCACTCAGACACCCACAAGTGTGTCTGCGAGGATGCTTCTGGAAACCATCAAGTGAGCAAAGAAGGACTACCTGGGACAAGGCTGACACCATCATGGGCCAGGGGCCCAGACTGAGCATAGAGAAAAAAACAGGAAGCCAGATGAGTGCTGACACTCACTGTTCTCTGTTTCCTGTTCCACCAAGATGTGAGGAGGGGACGAGTGCCAGCCTCATGCTCACACCACCCCAGAGCCGCCTCCGCCACCACCACCGTGCCCTCACTAGCAGAAGAACTGCATCCCACAAACCACGAGCCAAGATATATCTTTTCTCCCTTAAATTGCTGCTTGTCAGGCACTGGGTCATAGCAATGAGAAAAGTAGCTGATACATTATCTTTCCACCTTTATGTGACTGTGCGTGTGTGACTGACTGACAAATGAGTGTGTACGTGTGCATGGTACGCTGTGTGTGTGTGTACACACATATCGCATTATAGCATAAGCAGAGAAGTATGAACAGTCAGCTGGGATGACCATTTCATCTCTATCTACAAATACGGGCTATCCCGCTCCCCTATCTTTAGGGATGAAATAAGTTTACATTTCTTTAATGTCCAAACAGCCCTGACCTAGCACACTTACCAGCCCAGCCTAATAAGACAGTCCAGCCTTCCAGTGGGGGTCTACAGATAATTTCTAGAGATATATAAGAGATCCCTATTATTCTTGGGCCTGAGCTAATTCTGGCTGCTTCCCATCTGCTCACTGACAGTGAATGTATTTAACTAGGAAAGGCAAATATGGGTAGAAGATTCATTCCAGCTAGACAGTAAATATTTCCTGAGCTACTCAACTTGTCTCTCAGCCACTGCTCTGTCCGCAGTGCTGTAGATAATACTCACCACACAGCAGGTGTTCAAAACTATGCTACATGAAAGGATGAAGTAGAACTTCCATGTCTTCAAAGAAAAAAACTGAACTTTTTTTTTTTTATGTGCTTGGTAGCAATGCACACATGAAAGAAGAAAACTTTCCTGTGAGGTGGTTTTAGAGATAAGAACCCTTAAAAACAAGGAGCTGGGCACACCTTTCATCTCAACAGAGGCAGGTGACTCTCTGAGTTCAAGGCCAGCCTGGTCTACAGAATGAATTCCAGGACATCCAGGGCTACATAGAGAAACCCTGTCTCAAAAAAGCATAAAAACATAAAAACAAAACAAAACAACAAAAACAAACAAACAAAAAACAACCCCCCCAAAACCGATGCTACAAAAAAAAACCAAAAATAAAAAACCCAAAGCAAAACAATAATAACAGCAAAAAACAACACACACGTACACACACCAAACAAAAAAACCAGAAACAAAAACAAAACACAACAAGGTTTTCATGGGAGTTAGTGAGCTCCCCAGCAACTGAGGAGATCAAGCAGAGAAGAAGACCAAGGCTTGCCAGGGATTCCTGGTTTGAGAGAAATGTTAGACTAAGTGTCCCCTGACAACTCTCCCAGTGTGAGATTCTGCCACTGGATTCTTTCATTAATCTCCTCTAGTGTATCAGTAATGTGTTACTAATCAGAATGAAGAAGACTCCAAAGGAGACACAGTTACAAATGAAAACCATATCCCAATGGGATCCAGATATCTGTGGATAAGCAATGAGAGTTAAGCCCGCAGGATGTTACTCTTGATAAGAGGCGGACGACTTTCAAATAATGGAATTTTGAGAAGTATTGAATGTCAGGATGTGTTTAAACATTTGTTCCTTAATTTGATCTAACATATCTAAAGTTCATATCGGCAAACGAAATGGCCAAGAATTTGTTAAGACAAGTAAAACAAACTCATTTTTCTTTTCTTTCCCCCTTCTTTATCTTTCTACCGAGTCTCATTGCATAACCCAAGTTGACCTTCAAAATTCAGCCCTCATAGGCATATGCCACATATCTGGCCAATGGATCTTTTCTCAGACACGCCAAACAGAGGAGAAGAGATGGCAGCACTTCCAGAGCACCCTGGCTTGATTCCCGGAACCCACATGGCCGCTCACGACCACGCCCGTGGTACACAGACAGACATGTAGTCAAAAGACCCAGGCGCATGATTATCAGGTAAATAACTACTGCTGTATTTTTATGTTTTCCTTCTAGAGTTCTTAGGCATACACATTTAAATTTTGTTATTTGTGTGTGTGTGTGTGTGTGTGTGTGTGCGCGTGCGCACTCATGTACATGTGTGTGCAGTACTGCACACATGAGAATGTTACAGGACAACATGTGGAGGTAGGTTATTTCCTTCTACCATGTGGATTCCAGGGATTTGAACTCAGGTCACCAGGCTTGGCAGCAAGCACCTGTACCCGCTAAGCCATCTCCCCAGCATCACGTAAGTTTTAGGTAATTGTGATAGTTCTGTAGGGGCTGTTTTGAACTTTCAATCGTTCATTGTTAGGTAGACTGGTAGGAATATCTCACTTCGTGGGGTTAGAAACTTTGTTCCCTAGAGCTTTGATACCTATGTCTCAGCTTTTCCTTGTACAGGTTAAAGGTAACTTCTGAATGGATAACAAGTTTTAACGTAGAGGTTGTGAATTTGGTCAGCATAATGTCGGGATCACAAAATTAGACTGCAGCTTGCCAGCTGGGTACCCAGGCTGGTGCCACACAGCCTTCTGTTGGGGCTGAAACACCACACCTAACTTCCCAATAACTAAACACTTGGCTTCTGTTTCTTTCATGACCCATCCCCTGTTAGTTTCTGTTTAGGTCACAGCTTATTGTCTCGTACAGCCTTTATTCTTGTGAATACAACTTAACGTGGGTGAATGAATAACTTATTTATTGGCGGATTTTGTTAGTGGGGTTTGTCAGGATCAGGGGCTGGGTTTTGCCAGCCCTAACAAACCTGTGTTCAGCCACCCATCCCTAGCATGCCAGTTAATAGACAGGGGATATTTGTTCAGTGTGGCCACATTAGGAAGAAGAATGAGGCATGACTAATTTCACTAAGTAGTCTGGAGAAGACAAAGCATGTGAAGGCTGAGCTTCACAGTTAGTTGAGGAGCCTCTGGCACTAGAAGAGGAAGGCTTATGTCACGTATCTCCGAGTTCTTTGTGTCTCAAAGGACTGCGTGGGACATAAGGTACTAGCTGTGAAAGCAAAGATGTATGTAAAGTGAGTGAAAGCAGAGGATCCGCTGTGTGTGTGTAGGTAGGATCAGGACCAAGCAGACCTACGGTCAAGAATCCCACTGTCCATTCCAAAGGGAAGGGCAGGGATGCTCTGAAAGGGCTGCTCTTTCTTTGTAGGTGATTGATTTTCTTTGCTGGAGGGGGTTTGTACAATCCTCGGGGCAGTCCAAATGACAGCCTTTCTTGGTTGCTGGGTCCCGGAGTTGACTTCCTTGTGATTCATAGTCACAGGCAACTTGTCATGTCTCCCTGCCTTATCTGCACTCCAGACAATGGGAAAAGGAGGGCTTCGGGTCAGGAGGCTCAGACCTTCTTTCCAGTAGGACAATCCCAACCATCCACCTGAAGACTGGGGGGGGGGGGGGGGGGGAAAAAAAGAAAAAAAAAAAAAAAAAGAAAAAAGCCAAGTCTGAGCATGCGCGATTTTCCACTCCTCCCAGTGGAGAGACAATCCTCTATTGTGTCCTGCACTTCTTTGTCAGAGCCGTAATCACAGCCTCTTCTCAAACCCTTACTGGTCTCAGGTCAGCAACTCCCACACCCACTTCGTGAGCACAGGAACCAACCCAGTTTCTTTCACCTCTTTGTGTAGCTCTCAAAGGGAGCCCTGGAGGCACTAAAAAAAAAAGTGACAAGCTGATCCCCAGTGTTCTGATCCCCAGTGAATCCCAAGGACGAGGACAAATTAACCTGCAAAAGTAGGTGCTTCAGGTGGCAGGGCTTGATGAGAGCCACGGGCACCTGAGGACGACTGTTCTCAGCTCACATCGAGAACCCAGGTTGGTGTGTTTGCTTAGGGCGGGGGCCTCATCTCCAGATTACTGTTTGTTCTTACTCACGGGCCAGAGGGAGCGATGGCATTTGTTCCAGGTGAAACTACACTTTCTCTGCCCCATTGTGAGATTCCGCACCCTGGAGTGTCTGTAAGAGCGGTCACGGTCACCGGGAATGTCTCTGAGAAACCCCACTCCTAACCAGCTGATTCCAGGGAGGGAATGGGAAGTCAGTCAAGGCACCCAGCCACTTCCTGGAAGGGGTCTCCACAAAAGCCCTGTAGCTTCCATTTTGCAATTCAGTTCACGAAGAGAGGTGAGAACAGAATGGAGTGCCCATGGTCCGGAAGAGGTGAGTGGGCGGAAAGATGGGGCTTCCCAGCACCTCACAACGGAGAGAATCTGAAATGGGCAAGTTGGCTAGTCTCCCCCAGACATGGGTGGCTAAAATCTCCACGAAAAGACCTGGTGGGGCTGCAGCCTTATCCCTCCAGCTGTTTGTGGAGGAACGAGATCTTTACTAGCTTTGGCTGGTTTTTCTTTAGGGTGGACACCTGGGCAGCAGGCCTGGGACAGGCACACCCGGGGTTCATCCTGTTCCTCATCACATCAGGGTGCCTTGCTGCCCTCAGGGCCGATCTGCCTGTGTGGACATTGACTCTTCTTGCAAAACAAAGCCTGGGCTTGGTTTCATTCATAGGTGCAAAACAATAAGGCCTGGATTCTGTAATGAGAACGTTAGTCAACCAGGGCAGAGCCAGCCCAGCGTGTCCGCTCCCCAACACCTCAGGTTCACTCCCCCGTGCTCTAATGTTCTCATAGTTATACCCTCTTAGTAGAGAGTTCGAAGACTTAAAACATTTAGGGCCTGGGGAGACAGTAAGCATCGGGACCTGAGTCCAACCTCCAGCGTCCATGTAAGAAGCCAGGAATGGCAGTATGAGTTATAATCCCATTTCTGGATAAATGGAGAAGGGTGGCCCCATGGGGCTCACTGGCCAGCCTAAACTAATTAGTGGACCCCAGGTTTCAATGAGAGACTAAGGAATGACACTTAGTTTGACCTCTGGCATTCACAGACATGCCCCACCCCTGACATGTGCACCTGCTCATACATGAACAAGCATACTCACTTCCATACAGGTACACAAATGATTTATTACATCTAAATAAACGTAACAGGTAAAGTTGCTATTTCAGCCTCTGTCTGATGACCCGCTTGACCTAGCTTTGACAGCTCAGGATCCAGGATGCAGATAAAAATGCCTTATTATTTCTTTCCCACCTTTTTAAAACTCCTTCGGTGGAAACCCTGGATCGGAAGGACGTTCGGGTTAACCTGGCTCACCCCCTGCATTGCCCATTGCAGCACAAAGGCACAGACATGTTGTTTCCTGCTGGGGATCCCATTGTTAGTAAGAACAGGAGATTCACCCATGATGCAGGGGCCCTTCCGAGGTCCAGCTCAACACTTGGCCTGCTACCCCTGCTTCCTTCTTTACATCTAGCTGTGGGTATTTTGTTACGTTCTGTCCCCCGGGCTTTTGTGGGCTTGCTGCCAGCGGTTCTTTGTGTAAACCGTACTTAAGAAGAGGGCTGCCCAACTTTTTGTTTGCTTCGAGGTGTGGGCTTCGGGCAATGTCTTGTTAATGCGTGGGGGGTTCTGCAAGGCACCCTCTGTGCCCTTCCTGGTTTTCAAGAACTAGGGTGGTGAGGTTATTCATTTTTTTTAATAGAAAGAACAAGCACAGCTTGTGTCCAGGGTACAATGCTACATGCAGACGCTGTTGTGTGGTGTAAAGGGCCAGGGCTCTGGATCTCTTGGGAAAATCATCTTCTCCAATCTAGGGGGAAAAAGTAGAAGGTTTATGGGGTTGGAGAGGTGGCTCAGCAGTTAAGAGCATTGGCTGCTCTTCCAGAGGTCCTGGGTCCAGTTCCCAGAACCCATTTGGCAGCTCACAACTGTCTGTAACCCCAGCTCCAGGGGATCTGATACATCCCCACATCCATACATGGAGGCAAAACACCAATACACAGAAAATAAAAATGAATAAATGATTTTAAAAAAAGAAAGTACAATGTTTGTCATTCATATGAGGAAAGCTTGAGTGTTTTGGTTACTTTTCTACTGCTTAAACAAAACACAGATACCAAGGCAACTTATAGAAGAAAGAGTTTATTGGGGCTTACAGTCTCAGAGGATGAGTCTATGACCATCATGGCAGGAAGCATGGCAGCAGTCAGGCATGGAATTGGAGCAGTCACTGAGAGCACCCATATAATCCACAAGCAGGAGGCAGAGAGAGCTAACTGGCAAACGATGCGGGTTTTTGAAACCTCAGAGCCTACTGCCAGGAATACACTTCCTCTAACAAAGAGATGCCTCCTAATCCTTCCCAAACAGTTCCACCAACTGAGGGCCAAGCACTTAAAAATATATGAGCCTATGAGGACCACTTTCACTCAGACCACTACGCTGATTTATAACCTTAGAACACCAGCTGTCACTCTGCCATGATTACTTCGTTAGGTGCCATGAAGCGATGTCTGTTATGCTGGGCAAATATATACTCATCTCATCCTCTACCCCAAATGGCAGCATCAGATATTATCTCTGAGAGATGAATGATGCTCACCTTCTCATCCAAAATCACAGCCAGGAAGTGGCAGAGTCTAGAGGTAAGCCAGCTTATATAAGCTTCCATTTCCCTAAATGGTGATGCATGCTTTTGAAGATATGGCTGCAGGGATCCCCAGAGCAGAGGCCGCTTGCAGTAGAGTTGCTAGCTCCAGGCAAGTGCTAGGCTGCTGTTCTTCACGTTCAGATTCTGGAAAGGGACAGAGGATACTTGTTTATCTCTCCCTGTGATGGTTGGTCTTGACTGTCAGTGTGGTGGATTCCAGAGTCATCTAAGAGATGCAGATGACATTTGTAGAGATTTAGCTAAAGAAAGAAGACTAGGCTGAGTGTCATCTCATGGGCAGAATAAAAAGGTGAAAGGAGGAAATGAGCTGAGCACCAGTGGTCATCTCTCTCTGCTTCCCGATTGTCTATGGAGGTGAGCAGCTGCCTCAGTTCTCTGTCACCACATCTCCCCCCCATGACAGGCTGTGTCTCCTCTCAAACTGGACCCCTTCCTTCCTTAAATTCCATTTGCCAGACATTTTGTAATAGCAGTGAGAAAAGTAACCGACACATCCCATTTCTGGTTTCACTTCCATGTCATGGGGAAGCGGGAGAAGGGGAGCAGGTCCGCCTACCTTCATTCACTCCCTCGGTGTTTGAACCAGGGACCACGGTGATGGAAGGGTGATGCCATGGGCTGGGGCAGTGTCAGGAGGTTTCAGTGCTGAGTTTGGGCACATAGCTGTGCTTGTTCCGGAGAAAAGGGATGTTGCTTACAAACATTAAACGTTTGAGTTCATTTCGGTGGGGGAAGCTTAGTTTCTGTGGGAATAGTAATTGGGGCGTTAATAAGTCCTTTACCCCCATGTAGCACATGGTGATAATGTATTATTGCAAATACACGTCATTATCATCTTCCAAGATCTTAAACAAACATATTCCAGAAACAATTTCTATGTCTTTGAAAGATTGCTTCCTCCACCCCCTCTGGTATCAGGGTAATAGGAAAATGTGACAATCCTATAAAGAAAGCCAAAATTTGAACAATATTAACATAGGGCTTTTTAAAAGGTTTTATTAATTTTTTTGTGGGCATGGGTGATTTGCCTGCCTGTATGTCTGTGCACCACATGTGTGCCTGCTGTGGAAGTCAGAAGAGAGCATCAGATCCCCTGGAACTGGAGTCATGGATGTTTGTGAGCCACCTTGTTAGTGCCAGGAATTGAACCCGGGTCTTCTACAAGGGCATCCCGTGCTCCTAGCTGCTGGGCCATCTCTGCAGTTCCCCACTCACGGTAATGTTCCCCCACCATATCAACAGGAATTAAAAACACTCCCTGTAGTAAGAAAGCACACAAAAGAGGTGATAGGGAAGTCACTGGCTTTTTGTGACTATTGTCGACCCTTTTTAAAGGAAAAGCAGCAAAGATAAATGTCCAAGTTTTATACTTTCTTGCCTCCTCCCCTCCTAGTGTTGCTTTTATTTCCTTAGATGAGGGGAGGAGATGAGAGTCATGCCCACATTGTACAAATACATGGCTTGGGGCTGATCCCAGAGTGTTTCTTTTTCTGTTCTAACTTTCCCTAGGCCGAGGAAGCTTCTAACAACCAATGCCAATCTTCTGCAAACCCAAACCTTGAGGGCTTCGGCTTCCAGACTACTAATTTAGGCGTAGAATGTTTCTGCCTCAGAGACTTACTGCTGAGTAAGCCCACCATTTGTAGCTCTTTTGGAACTCTGGCTGACTGCTTTAACTCAGCTGTTCTGGCCCAAATTCCTCTCCAAGCTGACTGATTCAATCTGCCTTTCTCTCTTGGCTTCTGACTGAATTGCTCTGGTTGGCCTCAAACTAACTCTGAAAATATGCTTCTAATCTCCTGGCTCCTTCTCAGTGTCTGGCTCCTTCTCTCTGCCACCTGCTTCTGTAAAACCGCCCCAGCAAAACTGCTCGCACGACACTCGCCACTACTCCTCCCTGTGCTGCTCTTGGTAGCCTCTCTTTCCTGTGCTGTTCCTGAGAGTTGCGTGTATCCTATCTCTGACTCATTCTGTCAAATGTTTCTCTGATTCATCACTTTGTCTGCCCCTCTAGCAGACGTCACTTTCAAACACGGCTGCTTCCTTCTAGCAAGTAACCTTACTTTCATTGTTCGGGATTAAAGGTGTGTACTAAGGGCATTTCCGTATTCCAGCCAGATCTCATAGCCCTAGAAGGTCTTTAGATGTGATCCCTTGCCAGAGCAGTCATGTTGCAGGATAAAATTCCTCTACACTCCTCCTCCTCCTCCTTTTTTTATGTCCTGGTGCCAGGGATTGAACCTGGGGCTTTGTGTACACATGCACATTAGACAATCTCTCTGCCACTGAGTTATGCTCCAAGTTCTTAAAACAAGTTACCTTTTCTTCTTTTCTTTGTAGAAAGGGAAGCCCAGAGTAAAATCCTGCCTAGAACATGGGGTGACCAAACCCATCAAGGAAGGAGGAACGCTGCAGGTGAGCTCAGTGGTCCCGGCTCCTGTCATTTACTGGCCAGCCAAGTAGCTCTCAGGGTCTAGCCTCTTTCTCAGCCCCCAGTCTGCAGCAGAGGATGACATAATCCAGGAGAGAGGAACGTTTCTATCCTATGCTCATAGTTACTCTGTGTGTCGCCTGTGCTTTCAGAATGCTTGCTCTTTTATATGAATAAAATCAAGCTCAGTGGCTCCTATTGGATCATTATGTCTGGACATCTTGGGTCCATGCTTCTCTGTGGAAGCTGTCATCTGCTTGACACTGAGCTATGGCAGTCTTTTCAGACACATGTGCACACACCACCCAATGGCTACACTCTGTAACCTTAGAAGCCTCTGAAAGCGCCTGTGACTACAGGATTTACACACATGCACTTTTACTCTAATACAAAGTTTAGTATAATTAAGTACAGAGTTTAGCCAATTAAGGAGGAAAAGGAGGAGCTCCACAGTGCTTCGCGATGTCATACTCTTGGCCATTCTCATTCAAACCACTACACTGGCTGAGAGTGCTTTCTGCACAAACATGGCGACCTGAGTTAGATCTCCAGTACCCATGAAAAAAACAAAGACAGCTATTCATACCTGTAACCCCAGCACCAGGGGGGCAACGTGTAGAGTTAGACAGATCCTGGGAGCTTGCTGGCTAGCCAGTCTATCTGGATGGTGAGTGCACTGAGAGGCCTAACTGACAGGCTAACAGGACAAAGAGTACAGGACACGTGTCATCCTCCTCTGGCTCCTGTGCATACCCATGGTATATGTATTTCCTGATACATACACATGTACTGCACACAAACACACACACACCACACACACTCATAAACATTTGTGGGAGCGAAAGAATGCTTGACAAAACAGGAGAGTTTCTTCATGCTCGCTTGGCAAGTGAGGCGGCTGAGAAATGTGTTCCCAGAGCCTCAAGTTAGACATTGACATCCAGCCTGAGCTTTCCTGTGAGATCCAGGGCTTGAACTCAGGTTGTGGCACGCACTCTGACCAGCTAGGCCACCTCACCAGCCTGGGACAAATGCTTTCGTATCCCGAACTACAATTACAGAGTTAACAAAGATTTTTGTTTGTGTATTTTTTCTTTCTTCAGCATTTTCTAAGTAAGATAATTTTGTTAATTCAAGGTTATTTAATTTAAACGTTTCATTATTTGGGCAAGATCTTTCTTAAATGTAATTCTTAGCCTATTTTAAGGTCAGGAAAGGACTTTCAATAGAGCTCTTTAAAATCATAAAAACTCTTCCTAAGACAGGGAACAAAAAAATTATTTTATATTTGCACAATATGTAGGCAGGTTATTAGACTGTTATTATGTCACAAATGCCACAAATATAACTTAAATTCAATTCTTTTACTGAGTTGGGAAATTTATTTGCTATGTTAGCTTGTCTCACAATGCTAAAAGACATTAAAAGTAACTAATGTGTAGAAGAGAGATATATAAAGCATATAAGTATGAAAACATATTTTGATAGGAAAGTATTTTTATAAACTAAAGTAAGATTTTGGCCTAAGGTAAAATGACTAAATTTTTCCGAAACAAAATAAGTCCTATCACAAAATCAAAAAGTAAAAGCATGAGCGGCACAAAGGTCACAGAAAGATAAAACTCAAAAGTAGTGTGTACATATGATTAAAGTTCATTAACTTCCTAAGGTTAAAATCCTGTTTAAGAGACCATGAAATTTGCTGAAGTTCTTGATCTGCTCTTGGTAACATTTACACAAACTACCTTGAAAAAACAAAGTTTGTACTTTATCAAGATAATTTTGTTTTCTGCCAACTTTAACTACTTAAAAAGCTGAGTCATCTGGAACCGAATAGAAGACCCAGAAATAAACCCACACACTTATGGACACCTGATCTTTGACAAAGATGCCAAAACCATACATTGGAAAAAAGATAGCATCTTCAACAAATGGTGCTGGTCTAACTGGATGTCTACATGTAGAAAAATGCAAATAGATCCATACTTACCACTCTTCACAAAACTAAAGTCCAAGTGGATCAAAGATCTCAACATAAAACCAGACACATTAAATCGGTTATAAGAAAAAGTGGGGAAGAGCCTAGAACTCATTGGTACAGGAGACAACTTCCTGAACAGAACACCAACAGCACAGGCTCTAAGAGCAACAGTCAAATGGGACCTCATGAAACTGAAAAGCTTCTGTAAAGCAAAGGACACCGTCCTCAAAACAAAACGACTGCCTACAGATTGGGAAAGAATCTTCACCAACCCTTTATCTGACAGAGGACTGATATCCAGTATGTGTAAAGAACTAAAGAAGTTGAAAAGCAACAAATCAAGTAATCCACTTAAAAAATGGGGAACAGAGCTAAACAGAGAATTCTCAATAGAGGAATATCAAATGGCAGAGAAACATTTAAAGAAATGCTCAACCTCATTAGCCATCAGACAGATGAGAATCAAAACAACCCTGAGATTTCACCTGACACCCATGAGAATGGCCAAGATCAAAACCTCAAGTGACAACACCTGCTGGAGAGGTTGTGGAAAAAGGGGAACCCTCTTCCATTGCTGGTGGGAATATAAACTTGTACAACCACTCTGGAAATCAATCTGGCGCTTCCTCAGACAACAAGGAATAGCGCTTCCTCAAGATCCAGCTATACCACTCCTAGGCATATATCCAAAAGAGGCTTAAGTACACAATAAGGACATTTGTTTAACCATGTTTGTAGCAGCTTTATTTGTAATAGCCAGAAGCTGGAAACAACCCAGATGCCCCTCAACTGACGAATGGATACAGAAATTGTGGTACATCTACACAATGGAATATTACTCAGCAATGAAAAACAAGGAAATCATGAAATTTGCAGGTAAATGGTGGGATCTGGAAAGGATCATCCTGAGTGAGCTATCCTGGAAGCAGAAAGACACACATGGTATATACTCACTCATATAGACATATAATATAGGATAAACCTACTAAAATCTGTTCACCTAAAGAAACTAATCAAGAAGGAGGACTCTGGCTTAAATGCTCAATCCCAATCCCCAAAGGCAAAGAGGATGGACACCAGAAGAAGAAGAAATCAGGAAATAAGTTAGGAGCCTCCCACAGAGGGCCTCTGAAAGGCTCTGCCCTGCAGACTATCAAAGCAGATGTTGAGACTTATGGCCAAACTTTGGGCAGAATGCAGGGAATCTTATGAAAGAAGTGGGAAATAATAGTTAGATCTGGAGAGGACAGGAGGTCCACAAGGAGAGCAACAGAA
>NW_026596095.1:9469174-9494121 GCF_907164565.1 Psammomys obesus
CATAAGATTCCCTGCATTCTGCCCTGCAGACTATCAAAGCAGATGTTGAGACTTATGGCCAAACTTTGGGCAGAATGCAGGGAATCTTATGAAAGAAGTGGGAAATAATAGTTAGATCTGGAGAGGACAGGAGGTCCACAAGGAGAGCAACAGAAACAAAAAATTTGAGCACAGGGGTCTTTCCTAAGACTCATACTCCAACCAAGTACCATGCGTGGAGATAACCTAGAACCCCTGCACAGATGTAGCCCATGGCAGTTCAGTATCCAAATTGGTTCCATAGTAATGGGAACAAGGACTTCTTCTGACATGAACTGATTGGCCTGCTCTTTGATCACCTCCCCCTGAGGGGGGAGCAGCCTTACCAGGCCACAGAGGAAGAAAATGCAGCCACTCCTGATGAGACCTAACAGACTAGGATCAGAAGGAAGAAAAAGAAACCCTCCTTACCAGGGGACTTGGGGAGGGGAGTGTGTGGAGAAGGGGGAGGAAGGGAAGGATTGGGAGGGGAGGAGGGAGAGAACTAGAGGGGGGATACAAAGTAAATAAAGTATAATTTTAAAAAAAGTGAGTCATAAAAAAATCTGGCTTTATTTTAAAAACTGTTTTTGTCTAAATTTTGTCTAAACAGTTACTCAAAAGTTCAAACTAAAACCCATTAAAACCCATTATTTCTTCTTTAAGGTTAAAAAAAAAGTTCTCCCAGATGTTCAGCAACCAAAGCCAGGAGGCCTAACCCAAGAGGACAGAAAAGGACAAACATGACTTTTAAGATTTTAGTCATTGTTCTCCAAAGTCATCAGGGAATTAGTGGATTTGGCTAAAAGGGCCCTGCACCTCTGGTAAAGTTTCTTGCCGTCTTCATCAGAGAGACCATGGAGATCCCAAGAGCTGGAATCTAACTTGCAGACACTTCCGGCGAAGAAGAGAGTCACTACAGGAAAAGTGTCCCCTAAGTGTCCAGGAATGGTCGCATGGTCAACAGCACCCCGATCCAACACAGCAGGCGGTAAAAATGATAGAAGAAAAAGCAAACTGCCTTCATAACTCCCTATGAGTAACCTGCTGAGAGTCTCAAATGACCTGAGTCTCAAATGAACGGAGCAGAAGAAAAGTTAATTTTTTTTTTCTAGTTACCCAGTCTTGAACTCAGCAAGGAAGTGTAACCAAATAATAACAGCAATAAGTGACACAAAACAAAACAAAACAAAAAACAAACAAACAAACAAACAAAAACACAAGATTTTGAGCCAGATTCCCTTCCTGACCTGGTTCAGACATAGGACTTGGTACTCCTAAACAGTACACAATAGTCATTAGGAGAACCAGCTTTGGCCATTTAAAAGCGACCTCTGCCAGACTTCCTAAGTAACCCAACAGCTGTCAGGTTCTGTGGAGGTGCTAATGGGCTCACCTCCCTAGGAAGCAAAGGCTCAAAGAGAAAAGAGAGCTCATTAGAGCAGTAAACCAATGGTTGGTGTAACAAGGCCCCAACTTCTACAGCAGACCCACAGACTCATGGTACCCAGCTCCTGGCTCTGGGATTGATCAAATGCGAGGTGCCTTCCTACCATCTAAGCTCACCCATACTTTTGTCCCAGTGGACAAATCCTTTCTTGAATGACAAAAATCCCTTCAGGATGTTTGTTTCATCCTTCTGTCAGAACTGATTTGTCTGTCTCCGAGTAAATAAAATCTAGCCCTGTTTAGTGCCTATTTCAGGATAAGAGCTCCATCACAGCTGGCTCTTTCACAGTCATCCTTGGGCCTCGCTTCCATTTTTCCCCAGTTCACAAAATACATTCTTAGCACCTCCTTCAAGTCTCAGGCCCTAGAGGACCACTCCCACACCCTGCCAGGGCATCACTGGGCAACTGGCAGACATGAATTGACCGTATGTAAGTTTGTTTCCTGGTTTGAGTCTCCTCTACTTTATGGATATTTCTGAAGGAAAAATAGAACCCAAATCTCCCATCCTCATGGCCCAACAGGCTCTTATCTTCCTACCAATTTCCCAGTGAGTAAAGTTTTCCCCTTGCACCAGGCCTTCAGCCCTCTTCTTCTCATTGCCAGTTTTCATCATCCCTCTAATAGATTTCTTCTCCTGCTCTACATTTGCAGTCCCTGCCTCCTTCAAAGACTGATCACTGATCCAGAATTCAATAGACCTGGCCAGGACAACTCTCGAGTAACTTCTCCAGACACCTTTAGACTGCCTTGGTTCCCAACTCTGCCTCCCCCCTTTTTAACTCTGCTTTGTGTTTTTGGCCCTTGCCTCTTTAACCTTTTGATACTATTGACTTCCTCCAGATGACAAGCCATTGAGTTTGAGATATTGCATCATGGCTAATAACCTAAATAACCAAAACCTGTCTCATACCACCAAGGACCTGTCAGACTCCAAACGGTGTCACAGTGCGGCCTTTGACCTCTTGTGGCAACGAATTCCTCCCATTTCCAAAATGCCTTTTGGGCCTTCTATGCACTGTGGTTCTGAGGCTACTATGGCGAATCAGCCATGCTTCCTCCTTCCCTCACTCAGCCCCAGCAGCTAGACTTTTGTCCCTTGTCAGTGATTTGACTCTGTTGATCTACCCGGGGCAGGGATGGAGAGGAGGGATATACAGAGACAAAGGCCGAAAATAAAAGTCTCACATTTTGACAATCAGGCCACAGCCTTTTGAAGCCTAATCCACTAATCCCCCAATATGACATTTTATACAAATGAGGAGTCTTGAGAAAAACTACTTTTACTGTAAAATCCACTATTTAACAAGAAAATCAGAGGTCTGCAGGATGCCTCAGATACAGGCTCAAGTGAATCCCAAGATGATAAGACCAAGTAACTTCCCCTCAACTGCTACAAAGAACTCTGACCCCCTCACTAAAGCAACATTCTCTTCTGGAGCATTGCTTCCTAGTCTCTTACAGTGTAGTCTAAGACAGTCTCTCTGTCTGTGCTAGATTCTTTCTTTGCCAGCATCACTGGTCTTCCAGATGCTCTTGTCTCCAGCAAATAGTTGTGTCCCCTGCCAGGAACTCCTCTGCCAATGCCCAAATGTGGGGGCACTAGTAGCCCAGATGTGGACAGGGGTTAAGCCATAAAAAGCATGGAGCAGACTGAGCAGAAACACCAGCTACATTTAGGTGGTGTTAAAGGGACAATAAAGAGGAATGCTTTGGCTCCAAGCTCGTCTCCTCTCATATTTGTTAGCAGAGAATGGAAGAAAAGTTCCCAGGCTGCTACATGACAGTCTAACACAGGTCATTACCATGACCTTTGACCAGCCAGGCCTGAGGCAAGTAAGCACACTTGATCCCTAGGTCTGACATTGGTAGAAAAGTGCTCCCTCCCTGTCCAAGTTGGATAAACTCCTAGTCTACAGAAGAGGGCTTTTGTGCTGAGCGGAGAAATGCCACATTTCCACACTTTCTGACTGCAACATATGAGAAGGGGTGTGAGTCAAAGCCAGAGCTTAATGAGGGACCAATCACCTGAGGCCTTCACATCGTGCCTATTGTTCCTAGAAAGTGAGGGGGATTTCCTTGATCTTTCTAGAACATTAAGTAAAATACAGTCAAACACGTGACTTATCAGTAAGTGGAAGAGAAAATTGGGGAAGGCAGGCAGGATGATAAGAGGGAACTCTGCTCTAGCACCAACACATATAAATGGCATCACTTAGCATAAAGGAGGAAATGAGGCAAGAATCAAAACCAAGAAGTAGGTATTTCTGAGGGTATGGGTGCGTAAGAGTAAGAGTGATGTATCATCGGCATTAATATCATTACCTAAACCCTAGGTTATTTCCTTTATTGTGATATTAGATGAGAGCAACATTTTTATTTCTTATTCATTCTCTTCTAAGTGTTAACTTAATCTTATGACTCTTTTCCTTCAAGTCAGGCCTCTTCTCTTCTTCATGGGTGCCTCTTTGAAGAACCTGTCCAGACTGATGAAGGGAGAGCTCCTTTTTTGTCCTTCTCAGCCTCTCACTAAAGCCATCACCATGGTATAAGCTGTGGGATTTGAGGTGCATCTCCTAGCTTCTCTGAGCTCCCACTGGGATACAGACAAACCCTTCTCAGAGGGGTGCTGAAAAGAGTTAAATGGCAATGAACAGATGTAGGAAAGGGGCTGAGCAGAATAACTGCACAGTGATCATTCAGAGCATGTAAGCACTTAATATTTGAGTATTTGTTCTTATTAAAACAACAGACGTAACTATCTGTACATTCTTGGCTAGATGGCTACGTCCATCAGGGAAGGGACTGCTCTGCCATCATCACACATACCCTACTACGAAAGAAATCGAGTATAAGGGAGGAGAGAAAGAGAGGAGGGAAATATGGAAGCCACACACAATGCAGCAATGTCTGTTTTGTTCAGAAATAACAGCTCTCAGTAGCCTGAATTCTCCTGTCCCACTAGGAGGGGGTCTCACAACCTTTGTTTTGTGGATGAGGAAACAGAGGCACAGTTGGCATTCGTGAGGCTGGAACATGAGCTCATTCCTAGGTTATTTCCCATTTCTCTGTTGTTACCTGTGTTATCAGCTTCTCCATTCCCATTAGCAGTGCCCAAGTGTGTCTATATGGCTGAATTCTCCCTCCAGCTGGGAAGTAAGGAGAAAACAGGCATCTTAGTCAGTGTTCTATTGCTGGAAAGAGATATCATGGCCACAGCAACTCTTATAAAAGAAAGCACTTAATTTGGGCTTGCTTTCAGTTCCAGAGGTTTAGTCCATTGTCATGGCAGTGTGTATGGTGGCATTCGGGCAGCCATGTTGCTGGAGAACTAGCTGAGAGCTCTCCACCCGGATCTGCAGGCAGCAGAAAGAGCCTCCATGCTTGGAACTGGTCTTTTGAAATCTCAAAGCCCACCGTCAGTGCCAAACTTCCCCCAACAAGGCCACACTTCCTAATCCTTTCAAATAGTGCCACTCCCTGGTGACCTAGTATTTAAATCTATGAGCCATTGATGAGGGGTGGGGCATTCTCTTTCAAAACACCACAGTAAGTACTTGGTAAGAGTCTTTCACACTCCCTTCTGAAAACCAGAAGGCAGCCATGGAAGAATAATAAAACCTTGGTCTTGATCTCATGGACTCCAAGAGACCAAACCCTATCCTCAACCACGACTGTTAATTAATTACTGACTCCAATAGCAAATTAGAAGTCAAGGAAACAGAACCTATTTTTCTTTGAATATAGGTTTGGACTGGTGTTCCTAAAGGTGGTTGCCTTCTTTGGAAGCTGGGAAGATACTGCTGCTGGCCTAAGAGCTGCTGGGTAGCCACAGCTCAGCTGGTGACAGTATCAGAAAGGAAGCCCATCTCTCTGTCAAGGTGGGTTCCTCAGAGGTGAAAGTTAATAGTGAGGCCTGATTGGTGCTTGGAAGGGAAAATGCAAATGAAATTGAGGCAAGAGAGACAGACAGGCTGGGTGTTACGATGTCTGTAATTCATCTTCAGCTAGCCACTGACTGAGTGACCTCATACAAAGTTTGCTGATTTCAGTAAACCCTAGACACAGTTGTATGTCTTTGGTAGGAATTCACACCCTTGAGCAGAAAAACAGTGTTCTAGGAAGCTCATACTTCAGAAGCACCTCTTCTAGAACCTTCCATGAACAAACAGTGTCTCTGTCAAGAGCAGAGCCTTTGCTGGTTGGCTGGCATACTTATTATTAGAAACATCTTGGCATTGATGAAATTAGTGGCTTTGAAATCAACACAAAGGCTGCTGTGAATGGGCTTTCCTTAGTGAGCCAGGCAGTGCTGAAGATACACCCTCTCATCTAAAAACCGCAGAGGAGGTCCAGCCCTTGCTTGAGGAGAATATATGAATGTCATCAGTGCTGTGGCTCCAAGCTCTATAACCCCACAGCTGGATGTAGAATCAGAAGACTGTAGTGACTTGGTGCCTATTATAAGCTGGGCCTGGCGGAGCACACCTATAATCCCAGCACTCAGGGAGGTAGAGACAGGCAGATATCTGTGAGTGCAAGGCCAGCCTGGTCTACAGAGCAAGTTCAGGACAGCCAAGGCTACACAGAGAAACCCTGTCTCAAAAACACCAAAAGAAAAATTAAAATTAAAATAAGAAAAATAAACAAATAAAATAGAACCAACTGAATTCTTCCCTGATATCTTGCCCTACACATTGTTTATCCAACTGATGACACTTAGGCACTGCAGTAGCCACCCCTTAACCACGAAGGGGCAGAACAAAGGACCACAGGCTCCTTAATCTAAAGCCTAGTGGCTTAAAACAACACTAGTTGCTTATTATCTCCTCTGGTTTCTATGAGTCAGGATTCTGAGAGCAGTTCTTGGCTGAAAGGTCTCCCATGGGGTTACAGTCACATGTTGGCCGGAGCTGTAAACTATCTGGAGTCTGGAATGCGGCTGAGAGACCCACTACCAAGACAGGTCTTTGACATGGCGGCAAGCTGGTGCTCCCGGCTGGAGGGGGCCTTAGGTTTCAGCAAGATGGCATCTCTAAGGCTTAAACACAACATAGTGAGGCTTAAACACAACATAGTGGCTGATCTACAAAGGTAAGCAACTGACAGAGAAAGCCAAGGTGCCCTGGGACACCTAAGCAAGGAGACCCGTTTCCTCCATAACGCTGCTGTGAAAGAAAACAGCCTAGGTTTGATTCTGTGATGGAAAAATATTTTGACCTTTCTGTTTTAATAGATAGTCTTCTATCCAAATAGTTATATGAAATTTAAGAAGAAAAGGAACAATAAATGAACAGAAATGTGAGCCCCGATGTCCTTTAAAAATGCCTTTCCGGTTTTCCATGGATTTTTTTTTTTTTTTCAGTCAAGAACAGCAAGCTAGTAATTTTTTTTTTTTTTTTCTCATATCAGGTTTGTAATTCTTAAAGGAGTCACTAACTCAGTAAAGAGTGATTCTGTCAAATACCCATTGCCTGCTTGGAACTGGGAGAGCCCTCTGGGGAGAATGGTTATCGGTAGGCTCCAGGGCAGCAGAAGGGGACGGCCCTGCACCTAGCCCCTGATGGCTGCTGTCTGAGGTAGGGTGAGCAATGGAGCCCGTTCAAGAGGATTAATCTGCAGGTTTCAGGAGAGAGTGAGGGCTGGGCTTTCCATCCATGGGATCGGCTTTCCTCCTCGCCTTGACTTCCCGCAAAGCACTGAGCTTTCTTGCCAAGTCATCACCCTGGCTTGTGCAGATACAAGAAGGAAAGACAGAAAGACAGTTTTATTATGTTTTTCCTTGGAAATTCACATTGAACTCTCAAAGCAGCACTTTCTCCAAATACAACTGCTGCCATCTGGGTGGCCAGACTGCCATTGACCTGAGCCTTGCTAGCCATGAAAGTTTTCAGAGAAGCAAGCCAGTCGCCAGGCCCACATTCTTCTGAAGGCCAGAAAACCAGGCACTTTTAGGAGGGGTCCTGGGGCTGCACGAACACTGCCTCAGATACTGGTTGAACACAAGAACTAGACCCCCACCGAAATAAACTAGAAGTGTGATCACAGCTAGCTCAGGTCTCTGTGACATGTCCCATTTTTTGTGGTGTCTTCTGTAGGTAAATATTGGTGCATGACTATAACCAAAGCTCCTCCCACCTAGCACTCCGCCCCCAACCTGCATCCACACCCTGAGTGAAGAGTCACATCTCTCTCCACTGGCACGTGAGGCCAAATAATGCCTGGGATGATTTCTTTTAGCTCTTCTAATCTAAACAATAAGTTCTTTAATATGCTTTATCGTATACATGTGGCTTAGAAAATGTAAATCCCGGCAGCCATGCTTCTGTTTTGCATATAAAGAACTCCATTTTAAAAGACACATAGTTTAGAAGATGTATTGTTATTTTATGCGTCTGGGTGTTTTACTTGCATGGATATAGGGGCACTCTGTGCCTTCCTAGTCCTGAAGGCCAGAAGACAATGTGGAAACCCTAGAACTGGAGTTACAAGCAGTTGTGAGCTGCTATGTGGATGCTGGGAAACAGACCTGGGTCCTCTGGATGTTCTTAACTGTTGAGCCAGGCCCTAAAAATATATATATATATATATTAAGTTTTAGAAATTATGTCTCACTGTGTAACACAGGTTGGTCTGGAAACTGCTATGCAGTCCAGGCTGTCTTTGAACTCATGATCCTCTGGCCACCGTTTCCCAAGTTCTATGATTAAAGGCACAGACCACCAAGTCCTGCTAGATTTCATTTTTATTCACAGAAGCGTCTCACCCTTATTAACGTTGAGCAAAACGGCTCAGAGGGCAGATGTATCATAGTCTGTCTTAGGGACCCCGTGTCTGTCCTGACTCTGCAGACGGAGGCCTGACTCATCTGCTTGACTTGCTGAAATCATGGATTTGTTAGGTCTGGGAATCGCTAAAAGGAGACCTCAGACTCAGGTAGTATGCAAAAGCAAAGAGCATCTATTCTGCAGAAATTGCCAGCATGCTGGGGCCACCATGCCATAGGATGGCGGCCATGAAGTGAGCAAGCAGGCTTCACTTAAAAACGGGATTTCTCTAGTGTGATTAGGTAATCTTTTCATTGATTGGTTGGTGCTGATTGAAGGGATGGGGGGGTGACTTATGATTGGTTCATGGAGTGTCCAGGTAACAAGGCGTGCCCAGGTAACACAGTATCATTTTGAATAGCTAGCATCAAGTGCATAGAACTTTAGCAAGTTAGTATTTCTGGTTTTCAGGAAGGTTACTGAGATACTGTATCTTGTTCTCATGGACTGTAGTTTTGTTTTCTGAGAAATAGACTCAGGCTGGTTCAGTCTGAGGCCACTTTTGAAGCCTGTCATGGAGTCAGACTGGCTTATTAAAAATCATTCCCCTCAGGTTCTTTTTCTTAGCTATGAACAGGTCCTGGGAGAGGAACATGGGACCTATGGAAGCCAGGGGTTCTGGAAGAGTGCTTTCTAGCTGTCAGGATGGGACGGCCAACCACCTTAATCTGAGGCACTAAAACCAGGAAAGCCAGGGCCCAGTTGCTTGCTATGTGTCAGGATCACTTAGACCAGATAAGATATGGGCTCTGGAGCCCAGCATAGACAGTTTAAGACTCAGTGCCTATTATTTTACTCTCTGTGTAACACTGAAAGAGTTAATAATAGCCCTGCTTCTCAGTTTTTTCACAGATGGAAATGGGGATAGTGACACCCGTTTTCCAGCATGAAACAGTGTGTGTAGAGTGCCTTGGGTATGTTGAGCATACAGAAAGTGCTCATCTACGTTTGGTATTATTATTTTTGCCATCACTATTATTTAAATACACTTGCTTTATATCGCCTTAGTAGTGGGAGAGGCGGCTCTGTAATAGCAACAATGAATGTACCTGATGTCTGCCCAGATCTAGCAAGAGCTCACATTGGTATTCTTGACAGCTTAAGAAAGTGGAAGCACTTGTGTTACCCCTTTTGGAAACTGTTAGATCAAAATAAGATTGTAGGGGCCTGGGGTGAGCTCACTTGGTAGAGTCCTTACCCAGCAAGCACAAAGCTCTGGGTTCGATTCCCAGCATCGAATAAACAGAGAACGGTTGTGCAGGGTGATAATCCTAGCATTGAGGAGGTAGGAGCAGTGTAAAACCCGACATTAACCTGTGAGTCCCACCTGCCCAAGAATCAAGTAACTTCCTAGAATGCTGGGAGTTGTAGTTCTTGGAAAATAACAAAACCACATGGAAAAATGTGATGGTTTATATGGGTGTGTCCTTAAATAGCCTCTACAAAGGGGGTCTGGTCATCGCTTTAGCTGGGAATTCCAGGGAGAATGGTCTTCCCCAAAGCCCGTCCTGGTTAGTATTTAATTAATTAAAGCTTGCTTCAAATTTGGGTCAAAAATGGTGGAAATGTTTTTTTTGTTTGTTTGTTTGTTTGTTTTTTTTTTTTTTTTTTTTTTTTTTTTGCAAATCTCAGGATTAACAACAGGAAGGCCAGAAAACACAAGCTTATTGTCCACTCCACAGTGAGTCTGCAGCTTGCTTCAGATATGTGAGACCTTGAAAGCTAAGAAAAAAGGGAAGAAAAAAAACAAAACAGAACAGTTACTAACTTTAAAAACCTTGGTTGCTTACAGGACCAAGTTTTAATTATCTGGAAAGTTCTAAAATAGAATTCTTTGACAAGGGAGGCACCAAGCTGTGTGGGCCTAAGAGACCTTCTGGGCATGAGCGCCAGGCTGCAGAAGTTGCTGTGAGCTGCAGGAACCTTCCCCGGCTCCCACTCACAGGCTCCAGGCACATGTGTTTTCCATCAGGGCTAATATTGGCTGCTTTCCAAAGCTCTCATTTCCTATCGTTTGGCCTGAAAATATTTGCTGAGTCACTTGACCTCACGACTCTTCAGAAACAGTAGTCACATGACCAGAAACTGCTGTAGGCTTACAGCTCAGCTCCAGGCAACTCTTTTTTTTTTCTAACTATTTCAAGCCTTATTTACAGATTTAGACACAAGGCAAGCCCTGCAGCAAGAGAGACCTGGAGCTGCCTGGGAGGTGTGGGGGACCTGGCTTCATGCATAAAGAGCTTGTTTTCTAGTGAGGAGGGCAGGTCTTTATCCATGGCCTCCGCTTGAGGGCCTGAGAGGTTCTCTAACAAAACAAAAGCTGCACCGTTTGTGATCAGAGAGCAGAGGAGTCCTTTGTGCCTGGGAATCAGAAAGGATAATCCAGCCGTCTAGGCGGAAAGAGAACCGGAGGCTTGAAAGGCCGAGGAAGCTTGAACGCCAAGCATGTGGACGGAGGGCATGTGCAAGTTCACGGTGTTAAGCCTGAAGGTGCGACATAAGTGAAGCAGAAGTAGGGGCTGTTAGGGACTGAACCTGCAATCTCCCCCCCCCCACCCCCCATAGGCACGTGTTCTGATCACTTGGCTCCCAGCCTGCAGGGGGTAAGGCCGTGGAGGTCTTAGGAGACAGGGCTGGGATGGTAGAAGCAGGTCGCTGGGGTAAGCCTTTGAAGGTTGGGCCTGCCCTTGGCTCTGGTCCAGCTCTCCCAGCTCTCTGGTCTGTAATCACGAGATGCCCTCTTAATGCTGATGGGGTGGCTCCCCCCCCCCCTCCGCCGTACCTCCCCTACCATGACTCGCTTGAAGTTCTGAGCCCTGAGACAGATAAATCTTACCTCTTACCTAAGTTCTTGCTGTCAGAGATTTGGTCCCACCAATGCAATACAGGAACCTTCATGAGGGACAAGAGACAACAGATGCTCAAGCCCTTGCTCCACGACTCTTGCTAGCCACTAAGGCTTTCTCCGCATCCTGCGAACGGTGTACAGGATGTACTCCTGCCTTACCCCTTTACTTCATCACATGCAAAAGAGTGCCTGGCAACCTCAAAGGAGAAAGGGAAAGAAATTTCCTTAAAAATGCTGTTCTCTGACTGACAAAACTTGCCGTACTTTAGACCACACCAACGACCTAATAAAATGCATGTTTAGGGAGCTGGAGAGATGGCTCATTTACTGCTCTGGTAGAGGACTGAGGTCACAACAACCTGTAACTCTCGTTCCAGACTGGGTGCCTCCTCTGACCTCCGGGGGGCTCCTGCCTGCTCATAGTGTGCCCACATACACATAAAGCAAGCAAACATTTACAGTGTTTGTTTATTTTCCTTGGTTGGTGGGGGTAGCCTAGCTCTCTGCAACCAATCTTATTTTCCTTCCAACCTGACTTTTACCTGACACTTTAGTCTCAGTTTTTATTTCTATATTCACTGGGGTGAAAGTTCCCTCAAATCCCAAAGTAGCACAGTGACTGGGGGCGGTGGAGTAAAAAGGATCAGCTAACGGAGCATGTAAATCGGGCGGATGACCACCGAGCCGAAGCTTTATTTCACACACACGGGGGAAGGCTTTCTGGCCACCCCAGGAAGAAACACTAGTGAAAGAAGGAGCCTCCGGCAGCCATTGTATGTGGGATACAGAAGGCAGCTCAGAGAAGACAGTTACAAACAAAAGATGGGAGTTGAGAATGGGAAGAAAGGAGCCTAAGGAAAGTTTTCCCCTATATTGGGAATTGACCGGCATGGGGACAGCAAGCTGGATTGTAATCTAGCTAGGACTAGACATCATGATTACGGTAACAATGGAAGCATCGTCATCATAGAGCCCAGAAGAGAAAGGAGGTTGAGTAATACCTTACTGCTTGTATGTATAAGGAAGAGACTAATAACACGTTTTATCTCCAAGGGAAAAGGCCAGCAACCTGAACAACTTAGATGTGAGAATTTCCAAACGGGAGCCTTGGGGACGTTTTTCTTTTCAGGTGGGCTTTGTTTCCAAGTCAAAGGCCTTGTGTCACTCCCTTGTGATGGGAAGATGTCTGCCTCCTTCCTGCCCCCATGCTGGGAAACCAGGTCAGCCATCCTTGGTTAGCAGTTTCCTCTTTCACCAGTACTGCTGCTTTAAGGAAAAGCGGAAGTAGGTGCTGTCATCTGCCTTTGAAAACGGAAATGGCTGTACTAAATTTGTTAGCGAATATTCCAGGTGTGAATAATAGAACTGGTGTTGTGTAGCAATCAGAATCAAATCTCCTGGAGGTAGGAAAAAAAATGCAGAATCACTTGTCAGTGAATGACAGGGACAGGCGTGCGTTGTTAGGCAATTCCATTGTTCTGCAAACCCTGAAGAGTGTTCTGACAGAAACCAAGGTGGTGGCTATGACACCGGTAACCAATATATGTCTTGGGACCATTCCTGTGTATACAGGCGATCTACTGCGATGTCATCACGACCCAAGTGGAAGCATCTCCAGGCACCCAGGAAAGAACATGACAGGCTTACCTGGAGCCCCGAGGCTGTCAATTTTCCCTCCTTCTGCTTCTCTCGGGGTTGACTGCCATCTATATTGCATGCTTTTCTTAATTCGGTGAACAAATGCCTGGCAGGAAAAAAAAAAAAAAAAAAAAACGTCAAGAAAGATTCCATTTGGGCTCATGGTTTCAAGGGAGACTGTCAATCATGATGAGGACGACGTGGTGCCTGGGGCCGCTCACTCTGTGGAGACAGGAGCTTGTGGCATGGCTTGTTCGTGGATCAGAAAACATTGAGAGTGGGCTGGCTGTCGGCAGAAACAGGCTGTAATCCTCAAGGCCTGCCCTCAGGGTCTATGTCTGCTAGTCAGATGCCTATCCCCAAAGTTCCAAAATGTGGCACCTTCAGCTAGAGACCAAGTGTTCAAACGCACGGGCCTGTGTGAGTGCTCCAGACCCAAATGGCTGGCCAGTCTGTTCTTCAGTGTGCTACAGAGACAGTTGGATCACGTCTCTGTGTGCCAACTCTGCATCCCTGATGAAGATCCCTGAGTCCAATTCAGAAAGCACAACCACAGAGCTAAAGCACAAGGCTCCAGAAGGCATGCTCCGCTGTCAGGGCAGGCAGTTCCTGGGAAGGGTGTCATGGACCAGGCAGTCACTACCTAAAAACATTTAAAAAATCATATTGGGCTGAAAACCTGAGTCTTCTCTAAGAACATAGCATGTGTCAGAAATGTAGAGACAAGGAGTACATTAACAGACTTAAAGAATTTCGTGGCCCAGATCATGTAGAAATGTCAACATCTAGGACAGGAGACTTGTGATATAACCATATTGCTGATTGAGGCAGCCAGCAAAGGAAACACTGGCCAGCCCCTGGCATTCTAGAAGTGGAGAGCCAGCCAGCCACCTGCCATTACTTGTTGGCCTTTTGGGGAAGGTCAAGTGTTTTATTTAAATATTTGTCCACCTAGCTGAAATGTTTCACAGTTACTGACATAGTATTGGTTTTGGTGGTCTCTTTTTTAGTATTTTAAATTCTATTTTTGTGTGTGCACGTGTATGGATGTGGGCGAGTGTGCATGCGTGTGCACGTGTGTGCCACCATGGCTGTGGAGGGCAGAGGACAACTTGTGGAAGTCAGTTCTTTCTGTCCATCGTGTGTGTTCCTGGGATTGAACTCAGGTCGTCTGGCTCAGGGACAGACGTCTTTAACCGCTGAGCCACCCAGCCGGCCCTCACTGCAGACTCCTAGCGACTGACTCTTCTCTCTCATACATGACAATTGCCCTGTGTCAGCTCTGTTTTTATCTGTAGTCTGACTAGAGGTTTCTGTCTTATTAGTCTTTTTTTTAACCTTTTTTTATTTTTTATTCATTACACTTTATTCATTTTGTATCCCCCCATAAGCCCCTCTCTCCTTCCCTCCCAACCCCACCCTCCCTCCCATTTCTGCATGCATGCCCCTCCCCAAGTCCACTGATAAGGGAGGTTCTCCTCTCCTTTCTGATCTTAGTCTATCAGTTCTCATCAAAAGTGGCTGCATTGTCCTCTTCTGTGGCCTGTTAAGGCTGCTCCCCTGCTTTCAGTTTCACTGCTCTTATCTTTTTCACATTATTCCTTTTCTCCACCATAGTTAGGAAAAGATATTTACTGAAATCTCTACTTTATCAAGATTTCCCAAGTTTTTACCTAATGTCCCTAACGCCTGTCAGGCTTTGCCTGTTTGGATGATTGTGATTTGTCAATTACTTTCCAACTGGGGTTTATCTAATGCCTTTCCTTGTGGTTAAGCTGGGATTATAGGGTTTTAGGAAGAACACAGGGGCAAGGCACCGTTTTCAGCATGTCACGAATAGGGAATCAAGACCTGTCACTGGTGGGGTGAATCTTGGTCACTCTTCTCAGTTCTTCGCTGTTACTCTGTCCCACTATCATGGCAGAAGGAAGTCATTGTGAGCAGTCTTCACTCCCCCCCACCCCCGACAGGGTTTCTCTGTGTATCCATGGCTGTCCTGGACTCACTTTGTAGACCAGGCTGCCCTCGAACTCACAGAGATCAGCCTATCTCTACCTTCCTGAGTGCTGGGATTAGTGTGTGTCCTCACTGCCCAGCCTAGTCTCCACTTTTAATGAATCCAATAGTATGTTTTCTTTCCGTGAGGGCAGAGACTATACAAATTATTTAGAATTCCTTTAGAATTTTCTTTTCTTCATTTATTTCTTTATTCCATCATTTACTTAATCAATAAGGACTTTTGCATATTTAGCTTATAGTTTGGTGCAAATGATATATTTTAACGTTTACTCATTTCAAAATACATTTTAATTCTCCTTGTGACTTCCTTTATGATCTATGGATTACTTGAAAATATAAAATTTGTCTTTTAAGTATTTGTGGATTTTCCAGTCATCTTTGTTATCAATTTTCTGTTTGATTTCATTTTATCCAGGGGATATACTTTAGATACATCTAAATGTGTTGAAACTTGCTTTGCTACCCACAGTCTGTTCCATGTGCATATGCAAAGAATTCTGCTATTTTTGTCTCTTTATTAGGAAAATGTTCTCCAAATATCAACTAGGTCAGGCTGGGTGATTATCCTCTAAGTCAATACCTCTAGTGATTTTCTTTCTGATGAGATATTTTTTCAGTCACTGAGAGGAGATGGCAAGTTACCTAGCTTTAAATTTATATTTGTTAACATTTTCTTGCAATTCTGCACATATCCAACTTCCCTTTTATTTTGAAGGAAAGTTACTGGCACTATAAAGGTTATGATTCCTTTGTCTTTTTGTTAATTCCACCCTCTTGTTATTGTTAGAAACTCTTATCTCTGCTTATATTTTATGTTCTGGAATCTGGCTTTTTTTGATATTGTCACCTCTCGTTACTATTTACTTCCTTTAGCTTTTCAGTCACTTGTGTCTTTTTACTCAGTGAGTTTTCTTACGGACCACACAGCATGGCTCATCATTTCTGAGCTTTCAGTCTAAGTTTGAATCCATTGCTCCAGGTTGGAGGCAAGGCAGAACATCAGGACAGTGGACACTCATGGCAAGGATGCTCACCTCCTGGCAACAAAGAAGCAGAGATGGAGAAGGAACCAGCGACCAGGTGCAACCTCCAAAGATTCACTCCCAGCCATGGCTCATCCTCCAGGAAGCGCTGCCTCCTAAAACAACATCACCAGCTGGGGGCGGGGACTTTAGCACATGCGCTTGTGGGGATATGTCAGATTCAAGCCACAAAAATGTTACATTATCTAAAGTTAAGAACCAGGGTCTGGGTTATCCCCCAAAACATCACAGGTGAGTTTTAAATAAAATAGTAGAAGCTTTTAGTTTTGGGAAACAAGCTTAGATCAGGTCAAAACATTGTAAGAATTATTCAGTGTTGAAAGAAAGAAAGATTGTGTAATTGAATATTCATGTTTGTAAGAGATAAGGATTGGATAATCTGGCTAGCCCGCCCACTCTGCGTGCGTGCGTGTGTGTGTGTGTGTGTGTGTGTGTGTGTGTGTGCGCGTGTGCACATACGTGCATGCTTGACTGTCCCTCTTTCATTAATTTATTCAAAGTACTTGAAAGCAAATATTTTTAGTGCCTAGTGTTCCTTGAGCTCTATCCTGGCACTTTGGGAGTTAATATAATAACAAGCTTTCTTGAGGATCTTAAGGGAGAAAGGGGTCATTTTGCCTCATAGTTTAAGGGGATATGGTTTATTATGGTGGGAACACACCAGCAGGAAAAGCTCTTAATGGTGGTGGTGGCAGTGTTAGTGGGGAACTTGTTTGCATCTGGGTAGAGCAGGGAGCAGAGAGACAGTAATGAGGTGCTTAGCTGGTTTTTTCCTTCTCCACTCCAGCCCATGGGACAGTACTGCCCATATTCATGGGGGAGGTCCTCCCTCTCAGTCAATGCTCTCTGGAAATGCCATCGCAGATGCACCCACAGCTGTGCCTTACCAATAGCCTGGTTGTTTTATAGAAAATCGAGTTGATTGTGAAAGTCAATAATCCAGAGGTGAACCAAATGGACCCCAGGACAGAAGTCCAGGACAGACAGAGGTTCTGACCTGCATCCTGGCACACCCACATGCTCTGGGGTGCTTCAGCCAGGCAGGAACCTATTCCATGTGGCTGCAGAAGGCCATTTCCCATCAGGCAGCTGAAGTTAAGAAGGCAGCAGGGCTCAGGGCTAGTAAGGCCTCCCTCCACTCAGAACCATCCAAGGACAGAACAGGTTTCCTCTACAGGTCAGCTCTTCCTGTCATGAAAGCCATTCCAGCTCTGGCTTAAAGCTTGAATGTTGCTGAGGGAACCCAGACTCCAGCTAGGGGAAGTGAGAATGGAACACTGACACCCATTCCAGCCTGCGAACATGCGATTCTAGGAACCCATCACTGTCCCCTCCCAGGGCTCCAGCATTTTCCGTCTGCAGCTAGGATTATCGTCTCTCTGCGTCTTTACCCATCTTGTCATCTGTGGTCCCTCAGTTGCACCCAGAGTTATAGCAGAGACATGAGCTGCTATGCAGGTAGGCCATGCACTCTGCGGCGGGAGCAAAAATCCTTGAGATAAACTGTTCCTACATCCCTTCTGCTATAGCTGCTTTCTTCAGTGCCTGTGGCTCAAGTTTGGGAAGGCTGGAAGCAAAAAGCAGGATGGGCTGTTTGTAAACATTGTCTTACTTGCTTTCCTCCCTGTTTTCATTAGCTTGGAAATAGTGATTGATGTATGTTTAGCTGAGTGAGAACTCTCCCCTACCCCAAAGATTTCTTCTTAACTAACCCCTCAGGAAATACTGTTTCTGAGTAGGTTTCTAGCCTGGCACTACTCACAACACCTGAGAAGGAAGATTTGGGATGTGTGCCTTTGATTTGAAAATGATTCTGTCTGTGCTCCTGTTGCATTGAAATCAGGAAGTGAGAGGTGTTTGTTGTGTGTGTGTGATGTGTGTATCTGTATGTGTCTGTGTGTGTGTATGTATGTATGCGTATGTGTGTGTATGTGCATGTGCATGAAGGTCAAGGCAGTATCCAGTCTTTTGACAGTTGTGACAAGGAGGACCTTTTGGACCAGCAGGCTCCTACCTTACCACATTGAATACACTTAAATCCAAACACCTACTGTGATAGAAAGTGCACGCATTTCTGGCCCCAGTTTTCTCTCATGCTTACTCTCCTGCCTACAGTCTATCCTTTTCTTAATAGTCAGTCAAGTTGCTTGAAATTCTTGTATTGTTACTCACACACCTGCAGGGGTACTGGAGGACTAGTAAGAGATGCCTGACGAGAACAATTTAAGGAAGATCATGGTTTGAGACCATGAGGGGAGGTGAGTCAGAGCAGCTCCGTTCAGAATTTCAGCAGTGTGGGACTGCTGGGGCTGTCCACGTCACCATGGGCCAGAGAGAACCAAGGATAGGCATTGAATATAACTTCAAAGTCCCATTTCTAGGGTCTCACTTCCCTAGCTAGACCGTGCCTCTTAAAAGCTCTACCCAGCAGGGTATTAAAGGAGATACTGAAACTCATAGCCAAACTTTGGGCAGAGTGCAGGGAATCTTGCAAAAGAAGGGGAACATAGAAAGACATGGGAGTGGGGGGGAATAGGAACACCACGAAGAGAGTGACAGAACCAAAAAAATCTGGGCACAGGGGTCTTACTGAGACTGATACTCCAACCAAGGACCATGCATGGAGGTAACCTAGAACCCCTGCTCAGATGTAGCCCATGGCAGCTCAGTGTCCAAGTGGGTATGTGTACAGGGACTGTCTCTGACATGAACTCAGTGGCTGGCTCTTCTATCACTTTCCTCTGAGGGGGGAACACCCTTACCAGGCCACAAAGAAAGACAATGCAGCCAGTCCTGATGAGACCTCATAGGCTAGGGTCAGAGGGAAGGAGGACCTCCCCTATCAATGGACTGGGGAAGGGGTATGGGAGGAGAAGAGGGAGGGAGGGTAGGATTGGGAGGGCATGAGGGAGGGGGCTACAGCTGGGATACAAAGTGAATAAATTGTAATAAGTTAAAAAAGAAAAAAAAGTTCCACAACTTCCTAAAATAGTCCTACCAGCTGGGAAACAAATATTCAAGACATGAGCCTGTGGGGAAACATTTAGATTCAAACTGCCATACGTTAAAATGATAAGGCGTCATGGTGCTCTCATTAATGTCTTAGCAGCCATCTTGGTGGAAATTGCTTTATTTTTAAAAAAAATATCCTGGCACAAAGTCCCAGGGAGGATAAGTCAACAGAGGATAGGGATGGCTTTGAGGACCCCACACAGAACCCCAGAATGCCCCACACAGAACCTGAGACTGCATCTAATGGGGAAGGAATATCTTCAGAAGTCACCTGAGGTCTCAGGAACACAGGAAGTACCTTTGCAGTATGGTTCTGGTTTGTTCACATGCCACAATAAACCACCCAACAGGCACATAGACCATGAACAATACACTTATAGCTCAAAGCTAGAGTTTCTGTGGCATGTCTCTGCCACAAAGTGTCCTCAGTGGCCCCAGCCAGATGGAAAGGGGAGAATTCCCAACTCTACCCACTGCTCTTAACACAGCCTCACAGGCACACAAATTCCTAATCATACTTGATCATTAAGAGCGGTATAGGGGGCTCCAGTTTTCCTCAGCATTGTCATGACTTCCTCCTCAAGGGTTCAGAGAGGCCTTAGTCCATTTCCTCAATTAAAGAGCATTGGTCTGGATCCTCACCAAGTAGGCCAGCTGGGCAGTGCTCGTGCGCATGCCCACACGTCTCACAGTGACTCATTACAATGGACACAGGGGCCACCCAGGTGCCTCGAGTGCCCACATCTTCAGCTTTGGGTCTTTATCGTGATCCTCCAATGGATGTCTGGCACTGGTGGTTTCTCCATCCCACATGACTCATTTTGGTTTAATTTTGAGGGAGTAACTAAATTAGGCGCAGGGACTTTTTCCCTCTTTCCAGAGTTTGAGGCAAACCACAAGATTCCAAAGTCCCTGGAGGCAGGCCAGGCCTCTGGAGATGAGCTCCACTGTCTGACTGTCCCCTCCCTGGAGTATCAGCAGTGGTCCCCACGGTCTAGCATGCTCTCTCTCCCTGTGTCATCACTGATGTTATGGGGAAAGAGAACACTGCCTTTGCACAGCCTCTGTGGTGGCTATCCCACTTGACTTAAGAGGGAGTCGGGTTCTTTCCATGATTCAATGATGAAACTCCTGGGACATGTCAGTGATTGAACTACATTTTTTTTTAAAGCACTTTATCAGTTCCCATATGATTAATCCCAATAGTCCTGTAATCTCTATTTTTTATCGCTTATGAAAAATCCTGGCCATTCAGTTAGAAGACAGCAAAGAGGGATTTTAATCAAAATAGTTACTGATTTTTAAATTTGTAACCTTGTGTATTTTCTTCTTTTCATATCTGTCTGTAATACTGGTGGGAGTCTTTTCTTAATCCAGTAGTTGTGGGGATTCGACAAGAAGTTCTCTACTGTCTTCAGGGTTTCGGAGCTTCAGAGATTCTGTTTTGGATGCTGGAATTCAGTATGTGCTTCACTGAGCGCTAGCTGCTATGTGAAAGGGCCCATTTGGAACACACTGGACGCATGAGACACCCATGGAAAGTTCCTTCTCCGGTGAACCCCACTTAACTACTCTCAGGTGTTTGCAGAATAGTCACTTCAAAAAGTAGCCGACAAGCCTGTAATCTCTGCTCCTCGGGAGGCTGAGGGAGCAGAGCTGTGAATTTGAGGCCACCATGGACCACATAGTAAGACCTCCACTCAACAATAACAACAACAAAAAGATGAGTTGAAATCAAATGGATTGAAAACTTAAATGTACAATCTCAAACTGTCAGAAGGAAATATAGAGGAAAGCCTTCACAGAAAGGGCCACGTTTTGGAAATATTCCTCAAGACAAATGAAACAAAGGTACAATAAATCAGGCTACGTTAACTTACAACCCTGTTTCTCAACAAAGTAGACAGTTACCTGAGTGAAGAGACTACAGGCAGAGTAGAAGACAAGAGGTCAGCGCCCAGGAGAAAGCAGACACTCCAGAGCCTTAGTAAAGTGAACCAAGCCACTCAGCGGAAAGGTGGGCGGTACAGCTACATAGGCATTGCTCCAAAGAAGAGACACAAGTGACTAATGGGCCATTTAAAACAGCGTTCAACATCAACAAACCTCAGGAAAACGTAAATCAAAACTATAAGGAGATATTGCAAACCCCTGCCACCGAGCAAGAACGACAGTCATCCAAAAGATCCAAGATACTAGGCGCCGGCGGGAGGTGGAGAAATGGGAATCCTTGCAAACTGTGCACACAGGCATGACTCTGCGTGTATGCGTGTGCGAATTTGTACCAAAGTGTCCACTCGTTAATGAGTGGACAACAAAAACATGGTAAGCATACACCACAGAACACCATTCAGCCGTAAAAAGAAATTGTGGCGTTTGCAACAATACGGATGGAGCTGGAGAACACTGGACTATATAAGTCAGTTGCGGAAAGACAAATTCCACATGATCTCAATCATTTGTGGAATCTCAGAGACAACAAGCCAGCCTCTCTCTCTCTCCTCTCTCTCTCACACACAGACATGCACAGAACCATCTCGCAGCCGGTGGGAATAGAATGGTGGCGACCAGAGGCCTGGGACAGTAGAGTAAGAATGGTAGGGAAGCCAACCAATGGGCGTTAAGTTGCAAGGGGAACAAGAGATTCTGATGTGTTATTTCTTGTACAGTAGTGTGACTGTAGTTGATAATGAACCATCCATTTCCATAAGGCTAGAAGAGACTTTGAAAGCTCTCACCATAGACAGATTGACGGCTAGACAGACAGAGATGTTATATTATAGAAGATATTTTCACTACATTGAAATACTGTGCGACACCTACATGCCGTGCACCCCACACACCCCATTACAACTTTGTAGCAGCTAACATCAACATGTGGGCTGAGGACGCAGTTCGGTGACAGAGCATTCACACAGCATGCGCTTCAAATCTGTGTCAGAAAAAAAAAATCCATCTCAGGGCAGGACTGTGCTTAAGGGACCCAGGCTCATACATTTAAAATATCAAGAACATTCCCAACAAAGATGCAAGAGAAAAGAATGTCAGACATGCCGGCTGTCACAGCTCAGGATAGGGTGCTGTTGGCAGCTGATGGGTAAAGGGCAAGAGATACCTTCTATCGTGCCCCTCCTCCCCACCAAACAAAGACGTATCTAGCTTCCAGATGTCACCAATACGATGCATGGCTGCTTCTGGGTATTCTTGTCTACCAACGCGTCAGGGATGTAGAGGTTGAACAGGTCCGATTTAGAGCTCTTATCCCTGGCAACAAACCTACCAGGCATAAAACAAGGAGAAAAAGCACTGAGTGAGAATCTCAACAGGGTTGATGATTACTGAAACCCTGCCAGTGAGAAGGCTTAGTTGCCGCCACAAACCCTTTCCTCCAAACCTTCTGATTTAACAGAACCACGCATTTCTAGATTCCCACCAAACTGTAATAGCATCATTCCAACTCTGAAACGTGTGTTTTTCCTCTATTTTATACTTTACAAATTGTGGGGGATGCCTCATTTTGTATTTGCAGTTTGGTATAATTGTTCTGATTTCATAGTCCCTAAGCTTGAATTCTAATATTTAGAGGTTATTGGCTCTGTGTCTTAGGCTGATAAAAGCTTAGTTTGGGTCATGGTGGGCAGACCTGATTGATGGGCATGATAGGGGATGCAGACATGAAGAGAACCTTGGCAGTTTTCAGGGAGAGAATCTGGAAGAAAACCCAGTCATTTGCTTGAGGTTACAAGAGCAGAGACTGCCAGAGCTAGGTCCTGAGGTCCTCCGAGTCTCAAGTATGGCCTGTGTCTTGGCATGACAATGTAATGTCCTTAGCTGTTTTGGCTCTTTGAGGCAAAATAGATCTATAAATCACAGGGTGGGTGGAGGACAGAACATTGCAGAAACTGTGGGGCCAGGGTGGCCTATTCAAAGGACAGATAAGGAGATAAAACTTGGCAGGAGGGAAGAATAAAGCCTCCTCCGCGCCAATGTCCTTGTGGTTAGATGGAGTTATGTCAAGACCCACACCCTGACAGGAGTGTGACTTCGAGGAGCAGGAAAACAAATCTCTCCTGGCCAACCTAAGTTCCTTCTGTCACAAGTTAAAGCGATGGGTGAAGAAATGTCCATTTAGGGAGATAGTTTGTGTGCGTGGGAAGGCCTGGCTAACAACGGCAAGGTAAATATGAGGGAGGGCACAACACGTGACCACTTCTCCTGCGTCTGCATTTCTATAGTCAGCGCTTCCCCCCTCCCTCCCTTCTACCCCCACGTTTAGATGGAAACATGAACCACAGTCCGCCTCCAGTTACTCACTGTGATGACAAAACAAGACAATATCCCTCAGCAGCTGCCGGGCCCCCTTCCGGGAACGGAGCTTTCTACAACATCTGGATTCACTCAGCTGCCTCTGAGGCTCAGGCACATTTGGGCAGAGCTGGGTTGGTTGTGGAGGGAGAGCCTGAGAGGAGAGGGCCTAGAGACTGTAAGCATGTCCCTTTCAGGCAGAGACAGGAGGAAAAGGACGTGTGACTGAGATGTAGAGTATGCTTTTCCATTCAGGCCAGAGCTTTGTCCCCAGAGAAGGGAGAGCATGAGGCAAATGCGAAGGCTGTGAACATGGTCCTGGCTGCAGTTTAGCTCTGCTTTGGGAGGAGATGGTAGCCATCATTTTTGGCACTGGATTGCACTTGATTGGAGCAGTGTGAATACCCCGACCCAGGGTAGGCCAATCATAGCCTCTGTTTTAGGAACTTCAAAATGGTGCCTCAGAGAGGTAAGAGCTTGCTCAGCAGAGCCTTTCCAATGTGGCTCCATCATTTACCTTGAGCTCCCCCCCCTTTGGTCTTTTTCATTATTGTTATTTACTTTTTAAAATAATTTCTTTATTTTTTTTTAAAGTGTGTTTTGGGAGCGGATCTTGCTCCATAGATGAGGGTGACCTCAATTCCATAGCTAGCCTAAGATGGCCTCAAACTCA
Organism: Psammomys obesus; assembly: GCF_907164565.1. Classification (NCBI taxonomy): domain Eukaryota; kingdom Metazoa; phylum Chordata; class Mammalia; order Rodentia; family Muridae; genus Psammomys; species Psammomys obesus. The sequence goes on from NW_026596095.1 coordinate 9,493,007, forward strand.
GGATCCTCCTGCCTCATACTCAGCATAAGGTTATGTGCATGATCTGCTTTCTGTTTAGGACCCAGATCAAATGAAGCTTTCTCTAGGAAGCCTCTACAACTGCATCTTCCATAGCTCATTTCACAGTTGTTCTGTCCTGGCAGCACCACTCCCAGCAACCAAACTACGAGGAAACCAAATTGTGTGTTATGGCTGAGGTCATCACAGGAGTGTCTCCCCACCTGGAGGAGGGCTCCCTGAACCCGAAGGCTGGGGTTCCCTCATGTCTATCTCTTCTGCGTTAGTCCTGGACTGAGAGATTCACAGCACTTCTGAACTGGCTGAAAAGATGAATGGATGGACAGGTACTTGCTCTCCAGACAGGCAATATAAACACAGCCTTCCCTGCTCTGCCTGATAAATCCTGCCAGCTTTGGCTCATCACAGCCCTGTTTCTGAGCTGCTCCCTTGTAGAGTTTTTACTGGCTAGCGGGCTATTACCAGGTTGAGTGACAGTTTTTAAAAGAATATGTGTATTACTTTGAATGTATGGCTGCTTTGCCTGTGTGTTTGCCTGTGCACCGCATGAGCCTGGTGTCCACAGGAGCCAGAAGAGGCTGTCAGATCTTCTGAAATCGGGGTTACAGATGTTGGTAAGCTACCATGTGGCTCCTGTGTGTTGAACTGGGTCCTCTGGAGGAGCAGCGAGCACATCTCTCCTGTCCCCTGAGTGGCGACACTTTACAACTAAGATTGCTTGAAGACGTGTTGCTGCAAGGAAATAATGAGGCTCATCACAGCCTTAAATCTTGGTGTTTGAGAGTGGGAGTGGTGATTAATCATCATTGTTGACTGGGCGGGATTTAGGATGCCTTGGAAAGATGCCTCTAGGCATGCCTCTGAGAGTGTTTCCAAAAGGAGTTACTTAGAAATGGAGACCCACCCTGAATGTAAGGCGGCTAGCTCTGTGCTGTGAGCTGGGGTGGGGGATCTCAGACTGAACATAAACAGAGAGGTGAACAGCAGCACTCATCGCTGTTTCCTCACACTGCCTCACGCTCCTGCCACTGTGATGTCACTGCCTCACGCCCCTGCCAATATGATGTCACTGCCTCACGCCCCTGCCACTGTGATGT
>NW_026596095.1:9494131-9496790 GCF_907164565.1 Psammomys obesus
TGATGTCACTGCCTCACGCCCCTGCCACTGTGATGTCACTGCCTCACGCCCCTGCCAATATGATGTCACTGCCTCATGCCCCTGTCACTGTGATGTCACTGCCTCACGCCCCTGTCACTGTGATGTCACTGCCTCATGCCCCTGCCACTGTGATGTCACTGCCTCATGCCCCTGCCACTGTGATGTCACTGCCTCATGCCCCTGCCACTGTTTCTTCACCACCATGAAGGACTGTACCCACAAACTGCAAGCCAAAAAAACAACAAAAAAACCCCCCCAAAAAACCCTTCTTTCCTTGAGTTGCCTTGAGATGTTTTGTTGTAACAATGAGAGAAGTAAACGGCACTGTGGATTATTTATTTCTGTGTGTCCTCATGTCTTCATTTCTTCTGGATCTTCAAAAAAGAACTCTTTAACTGCACAACCTCTTTCCCCTGAAAAGAGGAAAACGGCTGCCGAGTGAGGTGCCAAGTCACATTACATAGTAAGATCTCGACGGATGTGGAAAAGGGACTAATGGAGCAAGAGTCACCATGGAGACCAGGGCTAGGAGAGCTTTCCCTGGGGATAGAGACAAACTGATCTGAGTGAAGGAGACAGGAAAGAAAATGGAAAGTTCCTATTTTTAGTATTAAGTAAATGTTTAAGCTTTCCTATTCAATTTTATTCTCTGTAATGATGTCCATAGTTGAGTAAAGAATGGAATTGCTTTCAGATCACACTTTTGTTATTGTCCTGAGTCTAGGTTTTATAAAACTTAGAGCTGAAATCAGACAAAAGGTATTTCATAAACAATATGTGCCTTTCACCCAGTGCTTTGCTTGGTCTGTGACTGCCAGAAAGAACAGAATGTCCAGAGCCCATCAGTCCGTGGTGAGGGGAGACAGCCAGGATAATGAATCACTAGATTTGGAGGGTAAAGGTGAAGGGCCACCAAACAAGGCACAGTCCTCACCTGGCACTTTTAGCTCACAGTCGCCCAGTACCTATAGGGGTAGGAAGGAGTATAGAAAGGGGAACTGAGTTTATATGTAAGAGGTCATAGACCCGATATCAGGGCAGCCTCAAACCGGCACCCACCTATCCCATACTTGCCCACAGAGATAACACCATGGCACTATAGAGACCAGAGGGTGGCTCAGGGGCCATCATCATTTCCTACACCACAATTAGAGTTTATTCAAAGAAGTCTCTGAAATACAACCAGAACCCCTCAAAGTCGCTGCAGATGTTAAGATCAGAAAGGGAAGATCAGAAAGTTTTCTAATGTCTATGTATCTATCTATTATTGTGTATGAGCTTGAATGCATATACTGTGACATGTGGAGGCCAGAGGACAATTTTGTGGACTTGGCTTCCTCTTTCTAACTCTACATAGGTTCCAGGGATCAAATACAAGTTATCAAGTGTCTCAATTACTTTTCTATTGCTGGATTATGCACCTTGATCAAGACAACTCATGAAAGGATGTGCTTAATTTGGTGCTCATATTTTCAGGCAGATGGAGTCCATGACCATCATGGTGGGAAGAATGGCAGCAGGCAGACAGAAATAGCAATGAAGCCATAGCTGGGAGCTCATGTCTTAAGACACAAGCACTAGGCATAGAGAGATACTGGGAATGGTGAGCCTTTTTGAAACCTCAAAGCCCAGCATAGTGATATATCTCTTTCAACAAGGCCATACCTCTTAATTCTTTCCAAGCAGTTTTGCCAACTAAGGACCAAGTATTTAAACATATGAGTCTATGGGGGGCATTTCATTCAAAGCACCACACCAAGCTTGCATGATAATTGCATTTGTCTACTGAGCCATCTCATTGGCCCCACAACTAACATTTAAAATAATGTTGGGCTTTAGTTTTATCATCGGAAGAGCAAAATCTTCAGTCTCTTAACTTGTCTGGCCTACCCTGTGCCTTCATTCATTTAATTCTACCAAATATTGTGCATCTGCTATGTGTCAGGGACCAAGATACACTCCATGGACACAGGGTGAGCAGGTAAGTGTCCTTCCTGTCCACATGGGACTCATATTAGCCTGGAGGAATCAAAATGTGGCTTGAGTCTTGGTTAACACTGTTGTCAACATGAGTGAGGATTATCTAGGAGACAAATCTCTCGGCATGCCTGTTAGGGCATTTCTAAATTGGGTTAACTGAGGTGGGAAGACCTATTCTTTTTATTTTTATTTATTTATTTTTTGTCTTATTTTTTTGAGGCAGGGTTTCTCTGTGTAGCCTTGGCTGTCCTAGACTCACTTTCTAGACCAGGCTGGCCTCGAACTACAGAGATGCATCTGCCTCTCCCTCTACCTCCCCCAGTGCTGGGATTATAGGTGTTCAATACCACGCACAGTGGGAAGACCCGTTTTTAATGTGGGCAGCACCATTCTGTGGGCTGACGTCCTGGACTGAATAAAAAGAAAGTTGCCAGACGGTGTTGTCACACGCCCTTAATCCCAGCACTCGGAGGCAGAGGCAGGTCTCTGTGTGTTTGAGTCTAGCTTGGTCTACAGAAAGAAGAAGGAGAAAGGGAAGAGAAAAGGATCGGAGAAGGGAAAGGAGAAGGGGAAGGAGGAAGGAGGAGGAGGAAAAGGTATAATAATAATATGAAGAAGAAGAAGAAGAAGAAGAAGAAGAAGAAGAAGAAGAAGAAGA
>NW_026596095.1:9496800-9555215 GCF_907164565.1 Psammomys obesus
AAGAAGAAGAAGAAGAAGAAGAAGAAGAAGAAGAAGAAGAAGAAGAAAAAGAAGAAGAAAAGAAGAAGAAGACGACGACAAAGGTGGTGAACTGAGCACTAGTGCCCGTTGTCCTCTCCTTTCTGCCCATGGATGCAGCATAACCAGCTGCCTCATATTCCTCCCACCATGCTTTTCCTGCCGTGACAGGATGCAGCCTCAAACCGTGAGCCAAAACAAACCCTTCTTTCTTCAAGTTTCTCTTGTCAGGTATCTGACCGTGCTATGAGGACAGTAATATAAATCCTCATCCTTGGGCACTTGCCACCTTCTGCCTTCACCTCATTCCTACAGACTGGGCTTTGGCTGACATTTTCAGGACCTACTGGCAGGCATGAAGAAAGGCTTAGAACACCAACTTTAAGACCAACTAGAGGGTAACCCTCCTCATCACCAGTGTGAGTGAATTGTAGAGATGCTAGATGTAGCAGAAGAAGCTGGATGGCTTCCAGAACAAAGTCAAGAAATGATCGCAGCCTCCTCCTAAGAAGGCTGTAAATCTTTCAGGCCTGCTTCAGAGATCCTCAAACCAGGGTTCCAGCAGTGCTTATGAGAACATCAGGACATCCGACAGGCACTTCTTGGGAACGGAAAGAGTGATCACAGGAGAACATGGAAAGCAGTGTGCTGGGCAGTTACAAAGGTAAAAATGCAGTAGTTGTGATTTCATGGGATACGTGAGCCAGTTCTTTTATGCTCAGTAGAGAAACGGTTAAGATGCAATTTATTTTTGTTGTAGTGGGAATCATTTACGTAAGACACAGGGAAGGACTTTCTGCCTGAAGGAATAGTTACCTGTCAACAAAGTAGAAGGCTGTAGAATAAAATCAGCATAGCAGATAAAATGAGCGTTATCTGATTCTTTTCCTTAAGGCCAGCGAACCCAGAGAAACACTGCCTGGTTTCTGTTATTCTCATCTCTGGTGTGTAAACAAAGCTGGATGCCTGTAGGCCAAGAGAGGTTCACTCCCACATGGAGATTGTGCAGATTTCCTGTGCTCAGAAGTCTTCATTTCCAGATCATTCTCTACCTTTATCCAGGTCGATCCATGGAGCTGACCTGAGGACTGTCCAAGAGCCCTCACCCCAGAGCTTGAAGCATTCTCGAAGCAATGGAAGGAGAGTAAGGCAGAGTCACTGACAGCCCAACATGGTTGTGCAAAGCCTGATGATGGGTATTTGCTCTGCTAGTTTCTCTTGGGTTCAGTTAAATGCTCCTGCCCTTTACACCTCTGGATCCTATTAGCAACTGTGACCCTGCTGTTCCCTAGCCCTGCACAGACATTAGTCCTTTAGCAAGCTCCTTCTTCTTCCTCCTCGTCCTCCTCCTCTTCTTCTTAAGTGTTGTGTCATCTGTCTCCAGATGGATTCTGACTCCCACACTCTTTGAACCTGACTGGAGGAATTTCTGAAACTTCACACAGTTTGTGTTCCAGTAAAAAGGTTCTGAGCAAAGACTTGGTAATGCGTAAACAATCGATAATACTTCCTAAACTTTCTGGTATGTGGGAGGAACTGGGCTAACCTGTTGGTGTGACGTAATCATAATAGCATCCCTTTTGGTAACTATTTTAAAATCCTTGCCTGTCTAGAACCAGTGTCTCTTATGGAAAACATGTTGCCTGAGATCACAGCATGGTTAATTAAATGAAGAAAATTCATTTCTAGATGAATTTTAAGTTTTAACTATCTTTTGTGTTTATTTGTTATTTTCTTTTGAGACAAGATTTTTCTGTTCAGTTCAAGCTGGCCTCCAGCCCACAATCCCCCTGCCTCAGCCTTCCCAACGCTGGGATTGCAGGCATGAACCACCACACTTGACTTTGAATATCTATGCTTTATGGCCTCTTATACACAATAATCACATGGGTATCCAATAAAGAGCTGCAACACTGAGGCTTGAGAAAGGCAGGGCTCAGGCATCAGAGAGGAAACCAGCAGCTAGCTCCAGGTAAGAGATTAGCATGGCTGGGCTATGAGGGCAGCAGTAGGATGATGGGAGAAGGTTGATTTTCTTTTAAGATGGAGCCAACAGGGGACCCTACTATTGTGTGGAATGGACAGAATGGCTGTGGTAAGCCTGAGAACTCAATCCTACAGTGTAGCCACAAGCTCATTACCAAGGGAGACACAAACCACATCCATGTACACATAGCCCAGTGCTCACTTCCCCAAGCCATCCATGTCTGTGTTGTGTAAGAGACAACAGTTTCACAGATAGTCAAGAAGCTCCCGCCTCCCCCGTACCCTTTTCTGATTCAAGGCCTGTCTCCTGGAAGGGCTTTGGGGAAGATCATTCTTTAAATGTCCCCCCCACTTCCTCGTCCCATTGTGATATGGTAGTAAAGGCAGTAGATTCCAGCTGCTGGAGACAGGAGAAGCCTGGCCTAGGGACAGGGACAATGAGGTAAAGACTCACAGAAGGGACAGGGCAGAAGGTGGAGGCTTCAATAGCGGGATTCAATTAAGATCACAGTTTGGATCCAAGGCACGTGATACAAGCGTTAGAAGGTGTTATAAGAACTGAGCCAGGTAGGAAGTGTTTATCTCAGAGGAGGTAGGAACTGCTCAAAGCCAAGAGGGTGGCTTTGGAGCTTTCCCCAGGAGATGCTGGAGCCCCTTCCTTTGTTTCTGTCTCGGCAAAGCAAAGCAGAAGATAAAACATATATCATGTGTAGAGCTTACAACCCCAGGCATCTGAAATGATGCATTTCAACCATACATTTTGGTAGAAATATGAATATATAAAAAATAAGAAAATACTCCACTGATAGTCCTGTTCAGTCATATGGCTGCATAAACAGATATATTTCTTTCCAGCCCACTTGGTATGTACAAGTGAAAGGCTAAACTCAAATTTATTTCTCTTTTTGATTGGATTCAGAGTAAGTCAAAGCCAGTCAGAACAGGTTATCAGACTTTTCTCTCTGAGGTGAAAGTTCTGTGGCTCAGTTAGTGGAGTGCTTGCTGTGCAGGGACCTAAGTTTAGCTGAGTATGGTGGGTGTGCCTGCAATCCTAGCAATGGGAAAGCAGAGACAAGAGGGTTCCTGGGGCTTGCTGATCAGTCTGACTGGGCAAATCCCTGAGCTCTGGGCTCAGTGAGTGACTTTATTTAAAGGATAAGCTGGGGAGACACTGACATCAACTTTCTCCTTTACACACACACACAGGCACATCTGTACATGCACAGAGACTTACAATTCAAAACCAATGATATTCAGAAAATGCTTATTACACACCAGGCCCTGTTTTATTAGGTTGGCTGCTTTTAATTCATACAGTTCACAAAGGCTAGTCTAAATGCCATCATCTCAGTTTTTTTCACGTGGAGGGCTGGCAATCACTTGTACATGGAAAAGTAAGGTTAAACATGGAGGTTGTGCAGCTAGGATGGTTAGACACTGACAGCGCCAATCAGACACCTCGAGCTTACAGCAGCTGATAAACATGGAAGAATTGGGATGCACTGCGTCTCATTTAAATGACACAGATGATAGGGAAACCCTTGTTATTGTGATCCTTGCTCTGCCTTCATAGACTATGGCCCACTTCATTCAGCCTCTGGTATCATGGTGTCACATAAGCAGAGTGGTTCAGTCCAAGGGTGCTGTGGCCGCTGGTTTAGTGTTGCCCACATGGTGCTCAAAGCCACAGGCGTCTGTCTCACTTGGAAAGGGTGTTCTATGTTTAGGGAACCAAAGCCCCCAACTCCTGACTGCATCCAGGACGGAGTTCAGATTATCTAGTGAGTTTGTATTAAATTGTTGGCGGTGCCAAATTCACCCGTGAAGTGGTGCAACGCTTTCTATTTTTCTGATATTTGCGAGCACTTATTCTGCTCCCAGCCTTGTGCTGTGAATATTCCATGGACAGCTCCCTGGGCATCCCCTGGGACGATGTGGCCACGTGGCTGGTAAGTGAAGGTGAGTGGAGGCTGGTGCTCTTGACCGTTTCTCTCACTTCTTATGCAACAGAGCCTGCCCTGTCACCAGCGGGTGGCGTGGCCACGCACACCGCTGAGCCTCTGTGGGTTTCCGTTTCCCTGTTCTTGAAGGGTTGGATGTGATGTCCTGCTCCTCCAAAGCAGAGGCCCTCTGCACTCCCTGATCCACTTTATCTCCTCAGGAGGCTGAGATGCAGCTCATTCCCGGCAGCTCCAGGGATCTGTAAGTACTACGGTTTCTGATTCTGCAGGGAGTCTATACTCTAGCTGGGGACATGGCTGATGGCACAAGAAAGTGAATAAGTCATTCCCCAAGTGTGATTCAAGCCAGACTGATAAAGCAGCTGCACCAGTTCTGCTTAGTGGAAAACAGATCATCTTAAAGGGGCAGCCAACCTTCCTTAGTGTGTGCTGAAAAACCACTTCTCTCTTAGGCAAGGGCTAGACATGATGGTCGGTGGACCAGTCATCACCATATGACTGCCAGTCCAGTCCCAATTTGCCCCAACACTGAGCCAGGAAGCTGTGGGCAGGTGGCGGATATGCCACAGCTCAACCAAAGCATGAACACTTGGAGGGTGTGTTAGCTTTTCCTCCACACAGTTGCAACATTTGTCCCACACAGATGTGTATGAGAAGGTGAGTGTTGAGGAAGCAGCGCTTAGGGAGGCAATGGCGAGTTGGATTGTGTAGTCACTGAGGGAATCCGGGCCTGGAGCGACTGTCCAAGCTGAAGCTGAGGTTTCCAATGGCAAGAGACTGGCTGGGAGCAGAGGCAGTGTGATCTGGAAGCTGACAGTAGAGAACTGAGCTCCCACCAGCCACCCTGAGCAAGCACTGCACAGCAGCGAGCTCTTCAAGTGCTGAGCAGCAGAGTTAAGTATTTTTTGCTTGGTTTTGACTCACAAGTGTGGCATCTCAGAGCCTGTGGCAAGGTGGCATCTGTCCCAGGATGTCTGGCCTTCCATTCCATCTTATCCTCTGCTGGGAAAACTCCCCTCGGGCTTTGCGCTTGACCCATAGTCCATTCTAACATTGCAAGGGCAATAATATCCATTTCCAAGGTTTCGGTGTTCCATAGCTGGCAATGGGATTCTCAGTTCCTGAGGCCCAGCTAGGAGCTGCCTCATAAGCTTTGGAGCCTTGTGTGTGGCTACACTCTGGGCATCTTTGTTCACATTTCCTCCAGTGTCCACTTCTCCTACAAACTCCCCCAAACTTGCCTCCCACAAGTGAGTGATTGTCACTAATACTTACTGTCTCCTGATGTCTTTCCAGTGTAGTGGGTCACCTTGGGACCTCGGAACTTGGCACCATCTGCCCATGACAACACTTACATGGGCTCCTTGCCTTCTGTCTTTGAATCCATTCTCAGTACAGTAACCGAGAGGCACACACGAAGTGTGACTTCCTTACTCTCCTGTAGGCTGTCCGTTGCTTCAGAGGTTTGGCCTAATAGCCCAGTTCCCAGCTTGGGCTCTGCTAATCACTTCACTGCTCTCTGCTATTGTAGGACTCTGACGCTAGGAAGACCAGACAAAGAAGAGCTGAAATTATTAAAATGAAAATCGCCAGTGCTCTCACTCTTCCACTGTCCAACAGAATCCTGATACTAATGATGCTAATAGCAATTAATCTGAGCAATCTGCTCAAAATCAGTGACAACAAACAAAACCAAATGACCCAAAATAAACCAAGAAGATAACCAAGGAAAGACAGATGGAGGCTTTTCTGTTTTCTCTGGTTAAAGCCAACCTCTCCTTTATTATTCTCTTACTGGACCTTGCTTGAAACTCTTGTGGTATTTTTGCAGTCTGTGGTGCTTGTCTGTTTATTTATTTGGTGTATCTTTTCCTTTACACATCAGCATCTGGAGTTTCTGGAGGATGCTTTTGCCTGTATCTTCTATGCAGTACATGGCTTCTACACAAGGCATACAGGTGAGAAGGTTTGCATTATGAGAATGTACTGCTTAAATCACAATATTCTGCCTCTCTGCTTTTCATCAGAGGCATCTGTTTTATTAAGATGGCTTGTTCTGAACGCGTTCCCCCATGTTATAAAGGATTAATGCCCTTACTCAATGATTTGCTCATAGAAACCACTATGGAAGAAGATCAATTCCCGAGAGAAAATTTGAGGAGAGGCAACACCACCAAACTCACAAAGAAATAATACAAATGTCTGTTAGGTGTGTGGTAGAGTTCTATTTCCTGTGTCCAACACAAAGATGGCTTCTTGCAAGATGTGAGGAATGGTACTTAAATAGACTCCTGTGGGGATGTCAACCTTTTTAGGAGGAAATCAGCCTTTCCAGGACCCTGTCCTTCAGGAATAATCAGGTAAGGTTACTACATTTATATGAGAGGATAGTAAGTACAACACTGTTAACAAGAGTTCAAATGCAAATAAGTCAAACTCTCCTCAGTAGTGGTTTGGCTGAGCAACTCAGAGTGGAATATTGTGTGGCAGGGAAGCAGAGCACATATCCGCAGAGTTCTGCATTTCCACAAGGAGAGACGTCTGTTATATATTAAGTGGCTCATGCATGTTGTAAAAATTTTTACCTGTTTACCTAACTACCCTTTTTTCCTTTTAATCTTCACTTAAAAAAGCAAACAAATATGTATCAAACTACAAATGTCAATTATCATAGAATAAAGTTAACATTACTGATTCCAAATTTTAATTTTAATTTTATATCAGATTTGAAGATTTTGCAACAAACAAGTATTACACTTATAACAACAGCCAAAACAACAAATATAGCCTTTTGGTGGAAAGCTCCTTTCTCCTTAAAAGGGGCAATTTAAGAAGCTTCTCTCTATTAGCATATGGGGAACAATTGTCACAAACAATTTTTGTTGTTGTTGTTATTGTGAGGGACATCAGGTTAGTGGATTAGTTCTTGCCTGAGGTCTCACATAATATGGGATTTAGTGCTTTTTTTTTTCTTTTAAACTTCATCCTTAACTAATTCTAAGAAACTACAACATAAAAAATTTTATGTCTTCCTACTCTCGTGTAGAGAAAAATTACACTCTGTTTCCACTACCAAAGATAAATATTTTATGTATTTTCTCCCATTAATTTTTGTTTCGTATGTCTCCCCATCTACCTTAACACACAAACTGTGAGTATCTGCCATCTTGGAAGATGTGGATGAGTCTAGATGGGATGAGGGATGGTCCAACCTGGGCAGTGTCCCTAGGGTGCCTAGGGTGTGTGTTGCTACTCTGTGACTTTCACTGCACCTTCTGTGCTTGCTCTATTTATTTATTTATTTATCTATCTATCTATCTATCTATCTATCTATCTATCTATCTATTTATTTATTTATTTATTTATTTATTCTTTCTAATAGCCTCTTACTCACACCTCTCTTGGGAAGACAGCCTTCTGAGTAGCAGACTGCTCCCCTCCCAGTCCAGAGCCTGACGTGTCTCCTTGCTTATAGGGTCATTCTGTACCCATTTTCAAGAGGGTGGTCTTCAAAATCTACATTTTCTTTCTTTCAGCAGACACTCTTGACTACCAAAGTAACATCTTACAAGTACCTATTTTTTCCAACTAAAATATCCTTTTCCACTTTCCTAAATGAGAAGATGAATTCAAGGGATCAAAGCAGCAGGGAGGAAAGTGACAAAACTCACTTGCTACTATGGGGTTTGTGAGGCCGCTTCACCTCTGATGCCTCTAAGGTCTTGACTCACTGAGGACAGCGCTAGGAGGCCTCTCAGTTCTGGGATGACACACCTGGCAGGCTTAGCTAATGTCCTTATAAGGCAACTGCCATGCCTGGCGCTGGCTGCTTCCCTGGTTCATTCTTTCAGTACGAGATGAAGCAATGTCCCTGGCCTGGGAAGGGCGGGGAACAGCATGCCGCTGACTTTCTGTAGTCTGGCTCAAACAGCTCTACTTCCTTTCCTGTTGGATTTGCAGTGAGGAAATCTCATTCTGGAAGAACCTTCAGAAGGAGGCCACTGATTCCATTTCTACACTGCATATTAAGCTTCACTGAGCAGCCATGATGGTTCCGCACCCTACCTGGGCATTGGACCTAGGCAAGTGCTCCACCAGTGAGCTGCATCGCTGCCCTGTGCTGACAGTTTAATCTCACCTGTCACTCTTTACAAGGAAAGGAGAAGACAAGTTGTAGTGAGCCTGGATGTCTGTCAACTCAAATGATTGATTCAAGTCAAATTAGAAGTTCAGAGGAACAGTAGATAATTTATTTTGGCATAAGCGTTGTGGTTTAAATATGGGCTATCCTTCAAAATTCCTGCTGAAACTTAATCTCCAGTGCAACAGTGTTAAGAATGGAGTCTATAGGAAGCGATTAAACAAAACCAGAGCTCACTTGGATGGGATACGGACTTGTAAAGGGCCTGAGGATATGGGTTTACCTTCCCTGTCTCCCTGTGAAGACTTCTCTGGAACAAGGTGCTTTCTGGAAGCTTGCACCTGACTTTTTAGTACATCTGAACCTACCAGAGCTTCACTCTCAGACTTTTCAACTTCCAGAACAGTTCTGCTGTTTGCAAGCCACACTGGCTGTTGTTTAACAGAACAGCAGACCAAGCCAAGTACTCCTCAATTTTGCATGGGGCGGATACTATTATTCACTATTCCCCAGAGAACCAAGTTTAACTGGCTCTCCAGGCCCCCTCCCACCTTCTTCTTATCCTCCCTTTCTTTATTTCTTTTTTTTCTTTCTTTCTAAATTTGGCAACTCTGGGCCACACCCATGTCCATCACTGTGATGTGTTGTTCTTCTAGAGAGGCAGGATTCCGCCCCACTGGGCCCTGTTCTTTACCCACATGTCTTCAAGGAAGGCCTTCCCTGAGCCCACTTTTCAAGTCCAGCTTCCCGCTTGCTTTATTTCCTCATGGCCTGACACTGCCTTGTGTATTAACTGCCTTGTCTGTCTCCTTGCTAGCATGCACTCCTCAGAAACTCAGGGACTCAAGTCTTGTCGATAGCCATTTCCCCCATACAGCCTGGCCTAAAGTAAAATAATTCCCTCCCTTCTTCCCTCCCTCCCTCTCTTTCTCCCTCTCTCCTTCTTTCCCTATTTTTTTTTTCATTTATTTCTCTTCTCAGTGCATCACTATGAAGGCCAGGCTGGTTTTGAACTTGTGCCCACCTGCTTCATCCCCTGCCAACTGCTGGGATGACAGTTTTTTTAAGTTCTACCACACCTGGCCAGAAACTATTCCTTGAATACATGGCTTGTTCTGCATGACCGAAAGAGATCTTGGAGTTTCTGTGAAGCTTAACAAAGACATATAGGAAAAGAAGACTCTGAGATCATTGTGAGGAAAGACTAAGATGATCAGAGAGAAGAGAGCGACAGAAACAGAGACAGAACAGATCGTGAGAAAAGGCAGATCTGCCCTGAGGTCTGCGAGTTCAGAAATGCCACAGGGAGTCTATAAACGGGGTAGGATGTGGCTGCTAAGCAGAGCATGTTGCATAGTTTCAGAGCACAGGCTTGCAGGACGCAGCTCGCAGTTGTATGAACTCCTCTACTCACATATGGTCAGCCCATGGGCGATTCATAACCTCTAGTCCCCAGTTTCTTTAACTGTTCAAGAGGCAGAGGTAATATTCACAAGGTATCCGACACAGCATCTCAGATGTACTGCCGATCACATCATGTTCAGTGGGTGTAAATACTGTGTCCAGGACAGCTGTACTCCTGACCCTGCAATTTCCACTGATCCATCAACTCTTCTGTTATGGCCACCTTTCAAAAAGAAGCACCTTTTCTTTCTTCCTTTTCTTTTTGCTTCTGAATCACTGTAGGAGGGTTGTGGGGGCACACGATAGGGATTAAAGATTGGCAGGCAGAGTTGCTATGTGTGTATACGGATGCCAGGTGGCCTCTCCTGCCAGCCGAGTGACTCACTCCTGCAAGTCAGCCTTGCTCTGAGAGGATCCGGACTCAGCCACAGCAAGCACCGAAGCCTTTAAGATTTCTAGGAAATAAATGAAGCTGCAAGTGTTAAGCCTGGAGGTGTGGAGGGCCCAAGCCATGGAGCACTCAGGATGAGATGCTAGCTAGAGTCAGTGCAGAAGTCAGTGAGGCTTTGATGTGGGCAGTCTCTGTGGCGCCATGTGTCACTCGACCTCTGAACCTCCCAGCCCTCTAGTGAGAAAAGCTGGGACGTTTTCTGCTGTCTCTTACGGGTTTGGATGGCCATGAGCTGAAGTAGAGGTTTTACAATTGAAAATGACTCTATAAAGCTTTGGATCATGGTGATGTCATCATCATTGTCTGCAGGATGGGGGGCTTGGATACTTAGCTGGTGATGTCCAGTTCCACGTCTATCTGAGTGTCACCCACACCCAGCACCTCATCGACACACACCCTTTTCCCTGGCGCCAGGGTCAAATGGGATTAGTGATGTGTCCCTCTGGGGTTAAAATGACACAAGCTCATACCCCAGGGCTTCCCCAGCACATCCTTGCCAGCCAGGGGTGTGCTTCCCAGCATATAGCCACTGCAGAGGCAGGAAATTAGTGGTGGCTCTGTGTAAACAGCTGCTCTAAGCGTCAGCAACACAGCACTTTATGAGTAATGGGTTGTGCTTTTCTTGAAATGGACGTCACACATGAAAGTCCCACAGTCCAAGCACCAACGAGACAGACATGGCCTGGGTAGGCTCCAGCTATCCCCTGACCCAGCCATAATGTCTGGCCAGTCCTTAGGTGGAGCACGATGATGTAGGCAGAGGCAGCCGAGCAGGGACAGAATGTACCAGAGCCCATGGCATTGACCTGAGCTCCAAGGTCCAGCCTGAGAAGTCTGAGGAGAAGCATCCTTCTCTTCTTTGGGTATTGATTGGTGAGAGTCACCATCAGACCCTGTGGGTTCACACATGCATTCAGCAAAACAGAGTGATTTTATGAAGTCTTGCAGGAATGTATAAATGGATGAAACAGGTTTTGAGTTTCCCTTCCTTTGTGGAATTAATGAACTATGCAGTGTTAGCAAATGATGACGGGAACACAGGAGGAAGGGGGTTAGAGGGGAGAGTAATGGCATGCCTGAGAGAGTAGTGGGTCCAGGCCACAGGGTTAAGGAAGCAGCGTTTTGATAAAGACCTAACATATCTATATCTGGAAAGAACCTTCTAGATGGAAGAATTAGCCCAGCTGCTCCTAGCCATCGCTCTGTGTGTAACTGGAGCCCATTGAACCAGAAGAGCCAGGAAGGGACCACAGCCAGCCCCTACTCAGTTGAGCCCGGAGCTGGTCAGCACCCATCCGGCAGGGACAGCAGTGCTATGGGTGTGGCTCCTTCTAGAAGGGGTGGAGCCACTTCACAGGGGACATTGGTCTGACCTTGGCAGTTCTGTTCTGGACCCGTCTAGGAAAAGTGAGGAGAGCAAGGTGTGCAACCACCATTACAGGAGGCTCAGGGGCCTCCCCGAGTCTTACCGCTGAGACCCTTCAGGGAGCAGCAACAAGAACTGGACCCCAGAAAACCAACAGCGAGGCTCTTGTGAGCTCATCACACAAGTTCCATGCAGGGAGTCTGAGACTCTTCTTTAGAAACCCATAGAGCTTGTGATGGAACAGATAGAGGGAGTGAGTGTAAGGAATTATTCAGAGGCCAGTGTGTCAACCACAAGCAGTGGGAAGAGAGACTGAGACATTTGGGGAGGTACCTACCTGTCAGTCTATGTGACAGACATGTCGGCCCTGGTTAAAAACACAAACTCCATCCGTTCTCTGCCCCTGCCTCTCCGCCTGACCTCTTTTTTCAGCAAGGAAAGATTTCACGTGAGTGTAACCTGTAGGTGCACGCCTGTAAAAGTTAATAATATGATAGCTAGAACAAAACAAAAGATGCTAGCTACGAACTCCATCTAGATAGAGACATTTGAGCAACTTTGGGTATAATATTTGACATTCATCCATTTATTAAGTGGGACTCTTGTCATTGCATAATTTCTTGCTGTCTGGGATAAGTGAATCAGTTCAGAACCACTCACAGCTCATGATGAGTAGTTTCATGTGGAGCCCTGTAGGGGATTTAAGAGCCTCACTCTCAAAATGAGACACACTCTCAAAGTGTGACCTGAGAGTGGACACCATGCTCCTCAGCTTCTAACCTTGACCTGCATGGCTTCTTCCCTGGCTCTGGCCTCAGCACCTCTCAACAGCCTCCTGCTAAGTCTGCAAGGTCAATCTTTTCCAACTTCTCTGGTTCACCCAAGGTGACCTGCCTCATTGGGCATGGCACTGGCTCATGCCCTTGCAAGAGTCTACAAATTATCACTCTTTCTCATTTGAGTTCCTCCTGTATTGGTTAGTTTTTGTCAACTTGACACGAATTAGTTACCTGGAAAGAGGGAATCTAAGTTGAGGAGACTGGCTTGTGGGCATGCCTTTTTTTTTTTTTTTTTTTAGAATTCTATCTTAGAGTTTTATTGCTGTGTAGAGACACAATGACCATAGTAACTCATTATAAAGGAAAACATTTAATTGGGGCTGGCTTACCGTTCAGAGGTTTGGTCCATTATCATCATGGTGGGAAGCATGGTGGCACGCAGGCAAACATGGTGCTGAGGAGGTAGCTGAGAGTTCTGCATCTGTATCTGCGGGCAGCAGGAAGAGACAGTGAGCCACTAAACCTTTCTTCAGCTGCTGAAACCTCAAAGCCCACCCACCTCATTGACATACTCCCTCCAACAAGGCTACCTCCTAATAGTGCCACTCCCTATGGGCCTATGGGGGCCATTTTTAGTCAAACCACCACAAATTCTTTTTAGATTTATTTATTTCTGTGTATGAGTGTTTAGCCTGCATGTACATATGTGATTTGAACCCAGGTCCTCAAGATGACCAGCACGTGCTCTCAACCGCTGAGCTATCTCTCCAATCCCTGCAGGGTATTTTCTTGATTGATGACTGATGTGGGCAGTGCTACTGCTGGGCAGGTCATCCTGGGTTGTATAAAAGAGCAAGCAAGCTGCAGGGAGAAAGTAAGGCATGTCCCACCATGGTCTCTGCTTTGGTTCCTGCCTCCAGGCTCCAGCCTTGGCTTCTTTCTGACGAACTGTGACCTGGAAGTTGTACTATGAAATAAACCCCTTCCTCCTCCAGGTTGGTTTTGGTCAGCCTTTTATCATAGCGAAACAGAAAGCAAACTGGGAGAGGTCTCTAACATTTGGAAATATAGCTCATTTTCAAATAAAGAATATAGTCAGCATCTATGAAGTAAACCAGTGAAAAGCTGTTCTTAAGTGTATGGTTTCTGTTTACCTTTTGGAACAAAACAGACATTTTGAAGAGCACAGCTGTTCATGGCCGTGGGTTCTGTTGCAATTTTGTATCAGCAATGTTTCTGATTTATTCCTGAATGTGTTTCTATTGCTTGATGTTGAGAGAGCTTGGGTCATAGAGATAAGTAATAAGTAAATGTTCACAGGGTAACCATGGCTCTAAATTAATTGTGGGCTTCAAAACAGCTAGTAGTGAGTAGCTCAAATATTTCTAACACACACACTAAACATTTTAGCTTAGGGACACTCTAGTTGTCTTGATGTGGCCAGTGTACATTGTACAGGTGTATTGAATAGACATGTCAGATTATATTCCATAATTATATTACACAATTATTATGTGTCAATTAAAAATGAATAAGAAGAGGCTTGTTTTATTAAAAAAAACATCTTGATTGTGTTTTTGAAACATATCAAGGTTGCAGTTGTAGAGGAAGAGGGTTTTGTGATTCTGACATGGATCCACCAGCAGCATCTAAGTGTTTCCATGTCTTACCTTCAACGTAAAAGCCAAATTAAATATAGCCCCAACAACAGGGGAGGGTGCTCATGTAACATTGGCCTGGTGCCATCCAGTCAGGAGAGGAAGGTGGTCACCCGGTTTGCTGACGTGAATTCGGTTGACTATGACTCAGGGTATTATATTTTTACACATTGATTCAGATGACACTCAATGGGCTGACTTTAAAGCGGATGGGTATTGGGACAATGATCTTTCTAACCAGTGACAGACACCCTCACTAAATAGTTGTGAGTCAAATTATTCAACTTAGTTGAAAATAGAGGTTCTTCTGACTACACCCATACACAGAGCGCTTGCTTGGGATCATGGATAAATACCTTGGTGGTACTAGCATGCTCAAGTCTCATACAAACCTTGTCAGAGCAGGTTACCATAATGTTATAGTTCATTTCTTAATGATTCAAACCTCAGATTTGGAGTAGTTTTAAGCAGACTGTTCTTTGCGCTTAAAATAGAAAAATCTATAAATCTGGTGCAAAATTCAAAAGACTATTTGGTGACTAATAGTCCTGTCTCCTCCACTCTGTACCTAGCATATTTTTTGTCTGTAGGCAGCCCCTGTTTTCAGTTTTACTGAGTCTTACCAAAGATCCTTAATACCTCTCTCTCTCTGTCTGTCTCTGTTTCTCTTTTTCTCTGTCTCTGTCTGTGTCTCTGTTTCTCTGTCTCTCTCTATCTTGTTCTCTCTCTCTCTCTCTTTTAATTTGGGTTACCCCAGAAACAGATTTATACACCAGATCATCTGATAGGCACGCCCAGGAAACACCTGTGAAGGGCTAAGCACAAAACACTGGAAGGGATGACAGCTGGGGAGGGAAAGAAGATGGACTAAATCACCCCCGTGGGCAGAAGAGCAAACCCTGCCAGGGATGCTGCGAGCCAGACCAGGACTTAGGACTCAGAGTTATTTCTCCCTCGGGAAATGAAACTGGGTTTTTATAACCAGCTCTATTGTTTTAAGAGCTGGGGAGTGTGGGCAGCCAGCCACGTGGCCAGGCCCAGTGGACTCCGGCTGTCAGGGAAAGCTGCTGTCAAAGATGTGCCAGGACCAGATGTTGAAGTGAAGCAGCATGCATCGCAAGGTTAGAGAGCAGGCGTGGACAGGCAGAGCACCACCATCGCCTATGGCATCATTCTTCAATTTTGATCAAAATTTGGACCTGATGCTCACAGATATGCTGGCCCGGCCCTGTGAATACCCGAGTTCCATGGAGCTGATGATCTGAAGGACGCTGGCGTTTGTTGACTCCCAGGGCAGCCTTGCAGAGTCTGACCTCTGTCATTCATTCCTAGTTCCCTTCCCACTGAATCTTGGTCAAGTTTCCAGTCTGGCAATACAAATGACTCCTGCTTGTGGGCCCTATCAATGCTTAGGTTTCTGTATCTCCTCGACTGTTCATGGGTTCTCAAGGCCTGGGAGACCTTTCCCTTCCCCTTACCCACCTATTCTTTCTCACCCTCCTATAGCCAGGTGAGTTGATCAGAATAAAACTGCCCTTAAGGGGAGGGTCAGAGAGGTGATGGGTACAGTGTTTAGGAAGGTGTCTAGTGCTCTGTAGGGCTCTTCTGTGTGTTTGCCTGCCTGTCCATTTCCCTGCCCATTCTAAGGACTTGAGAGGCCTCCCTCATTTCCTTGGCCTGAGTTACCTGGAATGATTACTTGCCTGTGTGCCCTCCTCCAACTGCATTAGAAACTTCATAGTTGCCAGAAGAAGACATTCCTGCCTCTGATCTCCATGGCTGGCACATTACCAGTGCAGAGCAAATGCTTCTGAACAGAACTGAGCTGAGAATATCATATCATGGCCATGCTTGAGTGTGTAGGGGTTCTGAGAAAGGAGAGTGCTGGAGGAGTGCTCTTTAGAAGAGCCTTGAGTGAAGTGTTCACAAGTAAGGTTGACTCATTTTTCTTTCTGGGAAGACTTGAGAACCAGGTTAATTTTCTCAAGAGATTCTTTCTCTCTCTCTCTCTCTCTCTCTCTCTCTCTCTCTCTCTCTCCCTCTCTCTCTCTTTTCCTCTCTCTCTCCCTTCCTCCCTTCTTCCCTCCTGTAAGTGAATCCATAGTTAATTTCTAAGTCTTTACCATGTGATGGTACTACTTACGTGATACAGTGGTACACTGGAAGAAGATAACTTGGTCTGTTGGAACTCACATCCTTAGGAGGCACAGAATGATCCATTTCCTAAAACCTGCCTCTGTTGCCTTCTGATTCTGAAGAGTCTGGCATGGCTGATGGGAACAGCAGACAGGTTAGGTAGAGGAGGAAGCTGGAGGAAGTCAAGGAGACTCATCATTTATAAACACACTAAACACTGGTCTGTGATCAGAATATGAAAGTCCCAAAGAAATGGCAGAGCCCCTCCCTGGAAGATCAGCTGCTCAGAGAGGGAAACCGGAGCTCCAGCTCAGTTATATGTGTGGTTCTCAGCTGGGATGGCCACGTAGCAACAACTTAACTTTTAAAAATAGTTTATTAAGAATTTTATTATTAATAGGCAAAAATTGTAAAGACTGGCTAGCATAGGCAGGTCCTGTGTACCGTGCCCCTGCTTTTCTCTTTCTCCAGATACCAACACTCACATAATCACCGAACACTGTCACAAACAGGAAACATTAATACAATTAATACAATTTAGGGCCCATTCAGATTCAGCTAGTTTTTCACAGATTCTGAGCAGGTTTAACATCTGTAAAGTCACATAACAGCCACCAAAATGAAGACAAAACTCTCCAGCACCACAAGGCTATCTCTGGTGTTACACTTCTACAGTTATAACCCCTTTGGCTGAGCTTTGAGGGATCTTTGTGCATTCGAGAAGTGAGTCCTGTCACATGTGCAGCCAATTTTCTGTTTGTCTGTAGCTCTCTCTCCGCACTTCTCCTCCCCTCTCCTTCCCCTATCTCCACAAGACATTGTAGAGCTGGGACTGAATCCAGGGCCTTGAGCATTCCAGGCCACAGCTCTGTAGGTCAGAGTTACACCTGAGCCTTTTCATTTTTTATTAAAATAGGGCCTTTGCGGTCATTTTAATTGTGAGAAAGGATAATTAACACCTTTTTCTTTCATTGATTATAGTTTTGGTGTTTAAAATTTTTCACTATACCTGATCCTAAGTATCCTTCATATATTTTTCTCCAAATCTTCTATAATCACATTTCATATTTACATTTCAGATTCATTTTGAGTTTAATTTTGTGTAAGATCTGAGGCATGGATCAAAATTTATCTCATCCTGTAATGTTCTTCCTCTGTCAACTTTGTTTTGCTCTGTGTCAAAAAGGCAGTCCACTTTGTGTGGGGTGGAGGCCTGTGGGCTCCCCCTCATCCACTCTGACATGTCTATTGTTGTCCCTGTTCGGCTCAGGTTTTGGAGGTGCAGTCATGTTTGTGAGACTTCCCATATGTAACTTCTGACATCATTAGGAGACACAATCTCAAAGGTAACTCCCCAACTCTCTAACTCTTACAGTCTTTCTACCCCTCTTCCACAATGTTCCCTGAACCTTAGTTATGGAAGTATTTTGCAGTTAGACACAGTGGAACTGGGCTCCACAATTCTGCCTTTCTTTTCTGGCTGTGATTTTCCATAATAGTTTCCATCTACACAAAGAACTACAGACAACTAAGGAACGCTCAGGGTGGGAAAAATAGTTGTCAGCAAAGAGCACATCAGTTAGTTATTCAACACCAAATGGTCAGCCTTGAGAACATATACATGATTAACAATTTGTGAACTGAGCAGGTTATAGTTAGGAATATGAATATATATGCATATAATAACATATATATTATATGTTATAACATATATAATATATATGCATATAATTCAATATGAAAAAGAGTCATGGATTTGAAAGCAAGCAGGGCCATATGGAACAGATTGGAGGGAGAAAAGGGAGAAATGTTGTAATTATATTGTAATCTTAAAAATAAAAAAAATCAGTCAGCTGTGTAGATGGATTTATTCATGTTTTCTATTCTGTTCCACCGATCTATCTGTCCTTCCACCATCTATTTTATCCTCCTCATCATAGTGACGTAGTATATAATGCAAGCTTTGATTTCTTTAAAAACTCAGTTATGTTACATATATTTTTTATAATCCCAAATGTGAGATGAGGGAATGCTTTTAGTTTATCCATAGCTGATAACAGCATTGTGAGAGGGTTAGTGATCTTTGCCAGCTGGAAACTGCCTCATGCTGGGGTCGTAGTTTTTACTAGATGGAAAACATCCTTGTGCAGACTCTGAGAGGGTATAAATAAGATCTGAGAGTGGGAGAAGGAGAGGGAGTGGAAGAGAAAGAGAGAGAATGCTTCAATATGTTCCTAGAGAGAAATGCTGAGAACACTTCAAGGAGGCTGCTGCTGATTCATTCCATTGCTGCTGTTTGCTGCTGGAATCCTGAAGATGAAGAGTAGATTTGGCCCAAGGAACTAAGTCTAAAGAGGTCTACATCCCCTGTCCCTACTAACCTTCTTTTTCTCCTACCTAGGATTGGGAGTTTGAAGAGAGGTAGAGGCATTTAAGAATCCCAAATAAAATAGGTTAAAAAATTAAAGCCTACGGTAGTATATCTTAAATAAATAGAATTATTTTTTTCCCACTTTAGTTTTCTTTTCCAAACAATCTTTCAACTATTCTAATTCTTCTCCTTTTCCATAGAAATTCAATAACAATGTTATCTAAGTTTTTAAAAATTCTTGCTGGGATTTTGAGAGGAGCTATTTTAAATTGATAGAATAATTTCTGAAGAATTGATGTCTCTATTATGTTAAATGTTCCAATCCATGAACATAGTATATTTTCTATTTATTTACAACTTCTTTAATTTCTGTTGTCAGAAAGGTACATGTTTTGTTGGAATTGTACCTACAAATTTTACTGGAGGACACTGTAAGTTGTAGTATGTTTTGGCTTTGGTATCCACATGACCATTGATTGTTATATAGAAACAGGACTAGTCCCTGTTGACTTTGTATGCTGAAACCTTTTCAAACTATTATTTAAGAATATTTTGTTTATTTGTTTGCTTGTCTTTTGCCTTTTAGATTATTTGAGATTGTGTATGAGATAATGAGATAGCACATCTTTGGAAAGTGAAGACAATTTTATTTCAGTTATATGTCATCACGATAATGTTATCTATCCTTGATCCCATCTGGCCAAAAAGTTATTTCATCCCCGAATACCCTGTTTCCTCACTTGTTTCTGGATTATTTCCCCATTGTTCACTGTGTGCTGAAAGAATGTAAAAGACTCACTCTTAGAACAGATCTAGCAACTGTTATTAGGAAAAAACATCTGGAAAGAATAAGATGCATTCCAAAGCCAAGGAGGAAGAATTCAGGGACTTTCCTCATCAAACCTCCTTCATGAGCAAGGGTCACTGAAGGGTCACTCTGTGCACTCCGTGTTCCCTTAGGTGAAGACCACCCAGGGCTCAGGGGTGACATCTCAGATCTATCTAAAGAGATGAGCAATGCTTTCTCACGAGGTCTGAGTTTCTGAGGCAGCAGGAACTGACCCCGGGGTTTGTGGAAAGAGTAGAGTGATGGTCTCTGAGGTTTGGTGAGGCTCCTGAAT
This sequence comes from Psammomys obesus, assembly GCF_907164565.1. NCBI lineage: Eukaryota > Metazoa > Chordata > Mammalia > Rodentia > Muridae > Psammomys > Psammomys obesus. Next base: position 9,516,193 of record NW_026596095.1, read on the forward strand.
TCAGAGGTGGTCTGCATATATGTTGTATTGGGATGTGTACATGTGTGTATGCCTTCATGAGCATATAGATGTCAGAGATTGGGGGTGAGTGGCTTCCCCAATTGTTCTTTATTTTTTGAGACAAGGTCTCTTACTGAACCTGCAGCTCACTAATTTGGTTAGGCTGGCTGGCCAGCAAGTACCAGAGGTCTACCTGCTTATGTCCCGCCTGTCCTGGGGTTACAGGTGTGCACCTCTACGATGATGATGATTTTATGTCCAAGTTGGGGCTGCAACCTCACGATTACAATGCTAGGTGTTTTACCAGCTGAGCCACCTCTCGAGCCCAGGTTTTGCTTTCTTTGCCCCTGAACGGAGAAGCTATGTGCTATACGGACTCACAGAACATGGATTTACATGTAGTTATAGAGAAGGAATACTACCTTTAGTCACAGTAGTAGCGAATTTCTATGAAAACAATGAGAAAATTATAGTGAAAGAAAGGACCATTGAAAAGCTTCTCAAAAGATAATCTGGGGCCATTGTGGAAGCAGAACTCTAGTATGACTCTTAACTGTGTGCTTGGAATGTGAACTTTGGTCTCCCCCACCCTTTGGCAAGAGACATATTCAATGACCGAAACAACAGAACAATTACTCTGTACTCTGAGTCTCAAGAAGTCATTTGGGCTCTTGTCTCATGAACATTTTGATTCTGCTCATACCGTCTTCTCTTTATATTGTGTTCTGTCTGGTGGCCACTCCATCTCAATAGCCAACAACAGGTGCTCCCAGTTTCCCTCTCTTCAGAACACTAGTTCAGACCTATTGAAACCACATCTCCCAAGCAAATCTGAGGCCCTCAGATAAAGTTTTTTCTGTTTTACCATTCCTGATTTTGGTGGGTATGGACGGCTGAAATATGTAAAGAGAACAAACTCCCTTGGTATCGCCATGAACTTGGTTGTTTTCCTTTATTATCATACTGTTTATTTTTTATGACAAAGTATTGAATAATCCTTAGGCTAAAACATACCAATACATTATTCTCTATTCAATGCATAATTGATCTGTTTGTTAAAAGTGAATGTGTTCAAAGAAACTAAAACAGTGAGGATGTATTTTGCTAAATACTTGGCTGTGGATATGTTTACTTAATGTTGAATGTAATTTTATTTGCTTTCTATAGAATAGGAATGAAGTTATAATTCCCTTTGAAGCTAAGGCATAATAAGTTAGCAGAGAAGGTAAAAGCAGAATATAACTAAATTCATGTTTCTGTGACTGACCCCAGGCCATATCCACCTCAATCAATGTCACAGTAGGAAGCGACAGCCCTGCTTTCGAAGCTTCAGCAGGAGCTACAGGGTTTTATCTAAACTATAAATTCTGGCAATGTAAGGTTGAGCCAAAGACAGTTTGGGCTCCACCGGCGATATGACGTAGCTCCTTCACTGCATGTGGAATTTGGCCATTTCTGATCTCATCGCTCACTAGTATCTGAACCCCATTGGCCATCTTAGTGCTGGCCATGGGATGTCAGGTTGGCGCTGCCCGCGCTCTCCAGGAAAACCTTTCAGTCTCAAGGCACAAGGTTGAGTTCTGGGAATCTCAGACACCTTTGTTCTACCTCAGCACTCCTGGACTCTCTTCTTCATGGCCTTGAAGTCTCTCCACTACACCTGATATCTTTGTATCTTAGGGTATCTCTTCCCTTCTTGGTTCTGATGTTCCCTGACCATTCTGAGAGCCAAAAGGAAATGTCTGCCTTCCCATGATGCATTTGTGGTGAGGAGCTACTACAGTTGTCCCTTGAACCTCGAATCTAGGGGTCAAAGGGAACCTTGATTTGCTAGTATTTCTTTTTGGATTTTGTGACAAAGAGCACTGGCCCATGGGAGTTTTGATGAACGCATACTCTTGGGCTTTGTTTGTAGTCTTCTACAGAGACCTGCCTCTCCAATAGGATGGGGTCTTCATCTCAAATGGCAACAGGGATTGCATTTATTTATTTGTTTGTTTGTTTGTTTGTTTTAGAAAATGTTAGCATTTAATTAACCTTCTTGGGTGGCTTTAAGCCACAAGGACACAGGCACCTCCAACACCCTTCCTCCTCTCTTCAGCTCTTCTGCTGGAGACTTTGCCTTCCCAGTGACAGGCTGCTTAGGGAGCTTGCCCTTCCCTAGAACTTTGTGGTGGCCTGATCACAGAACATGAATGATGGGAGCAGCTCCCAGTCCTGTTTTCTGCAGCATTAACTCATGTTTGCTCACTGACCAGGTGAGCAAATTTATCCAGGTTGACAGTTGGGCAGAAGCTCCAGATCCTCTTTAAGTTGTAACACCTCACACCAACGTTTCCAAAGTAACCTGGATGATGTTTGTTGAAGTTGATTCTGAGGTGATGCATGCCTCAAGTATTCCCATGGCCTCCTGGGTGTTTGCGGTGCTTACTGATGTGGTTGTGACTGTGGCTTACAGGGCCTGGAGTCTCCAGCCCTTCCTCAAGCTGGATGGCATGGTTGCAACAGAAAGAGAGCATCAACAGGGCTTTCAGAGGTAAGCTGGCCACTGTGGGGACATATACTTGGAGGAAAAAAATCACATGTTCAGCAATAGATCTGAAATTACTTTGCAGTCTTTCACTGACACCTGTAAACCTTTTCAATGGGTGAAAGTTGTCCATGTCATTTTTGAAGAAACTAGCTTGATGAGGGAAATAACTCTATAAACCAAATAGCAAGCGTCAAAGCACTCCTGGGTTGATGTTAGTTCATCTGGCCAGACAGACCTGCCTAGAATAACTGAGTCACGACGACGTAAGCTACTGTGCCACTTCAGCTTACTTGTTACGGAGACCAGCAGGATTTTGCACAGAACACCTTCCTCCTAGAAAACCCACTGTCCTCTGTGAGAGCTAACAAAATTCTATGCGTATGAAGGACGCCTTCACGGCATTTGGAGAAGATGAGCCTCTTCTTTACTTCTACTCTAAACCCTGTACTGCTTTTATGGATGCCCCCATTCAGTAGCGCTTGGAGAGCCTGCTAGCAACCTTGATACATTGATTTTCTTCAATGACCATAGATACATTTTTTTTCCTTAACCTTTCTGTTTTCTGTTTCACTTGAAGATAGGATGCCTTCTGCCATTCCCTCAATTATTTATTCTTCTAAATGTGTGTGTGTGTGTGTGTGAATTCAGTAGGTATGGATTTTTTTTCCAAACCAGGGAAAGTTGGACCTTTTATTCTGTTTAGGTCTTCAACAGATTGGTTGAGGACCACTCCTATTAAGGATAGCAATCTCCTTTACTTTCTATCAATTAAAATGTTCATCTTATTAAAAAAAAAAACTTCATTGTAGAAATACCCAGAATAATGTTTGACTAAATATCTGGGCAACCTGTGACCCAATTAAGTAAACAGAAAACATTTCCCATTTCATGACCAGTGGACCAGTGAGATCCTTTCAGAAGTCTGTGAAGTTTGGAACCATTTTTTTCATTACTCCTTAGTTTTTGTTTTTTGTTTTATCTGCCAGGATAAATAGGTTGAGAAAAATATCTCCTATTTCCTGTTCCTAAGATTGCAGAAATGGTCTTCTCTCGTATGCACCAACTATAGACCAGCTGCTCAGCAAACGTCTCACTAAATTCTTTCACCACTCCTCTCCTCTGCTGAATTTACGTTCACAGAGAGGGTCATAAGAGCAGATTATTGGACTTTAAAGACATCAGACTTTTTAGGGGTTTGGGACTAGTAAGTTCAGACAGAGAAGAAAGCACGGGACTGGGGTTTGAGTAATTACACTTCTGACATTCTTTTCTATCTGACTCTTGTGAGGTAGGTCAACAGGACAGGGCCTGAAAAATTCCAGCAATTCCAACAAAGCCTGTCACCACCCGGCTCAGCTCCTTGAGTTTTCCCACATATGTCGGCAGACATTAGTTCTGACACTGGTTGACTCAGAAACTCAACAGCTCAATTCCTGGCATGCTCCCGAGTCTCATTTTTTCTCGCTATTATTAATTCATATTAAAAATACTCTGCTACAGCAATATAGATGGGGGACAGACACTGCACGTTTCGAAGTTCAGCTGGTGTGGGGTGGAGATGGGGAGGCAGGCTGGCTCCTGACCTCATAGAAAGTGCCCTGCCAGCCTGAACAAGACATTTATTAGGGTGCTAAGTTCCTGCCTAGTAATGTGTCTGGATGTTTGGGGGAGATGATAATCTAGAGGTCTACCAATGATTGTATAATAATGCTTTCCTTTGGTGATTCGTGGCCTCTCAAATGTCCCTTGTCATTCTTCTGAGATTCCTCCCAGATCTCAATCCAAGGCTGGCTTTATACCAAGAGCGTTAGACTTGAAACTTCTGCACTGCCTCCCTCTTTTTTTTTTTTTTTTTTTTTTTCTGGCCTATTCCTTCCCAAGAATATGGAGAAATTATTTTTCCCTTCTGAGAAATGTGTGTGTTGGTTTTAAAGGGACTTTTGCTATTTTATCTAAAATTGCCAAACAACTGATAAGAATATCTGAGGAGGACAATGCAGTTCCTTGAGTTGTTTCAGACAATTGGTGAGCAGTCAGAATGGATGAAAGGTGGGAGTAGCTCAAGAAGATTCATCCAGGCAGAGGCTTTGGAGATGGCCTATTGTCTAAAAGCAGCATGAGTCACATTCTGCCAAAAAGGTCTGTGACCCTGTCTCTAACCACACCAGGTCTGGCCCTTCCTTCTCTAAAGATAGGACCAAAACAATGCCAAGGCTTCACTTTCTAGTCCTCACCTCAGTGAGTCCCTCCCATGACCCCTGACCTTTATTGAGCCTCCCTGGACCTCTAGTCTCATCAAGTTCAACACAATTCCTATCAGTCTTAGACAAAGAGCTCATTTTCCCCAGACCTCCCTCCCCTTGCCTACTCCACACCAGCCACAGCGGGGCCATTGCTGTTTCTTAAATCCACCAAGATCCCTTGGCCTAGAGGCATTTTCAATTATTTATTGTGCCTGGAAAGCACTTCCATCAGACAGCACTGTGGTGTGTTCCCCACTTCCTCTGGAACTCTGCTCAAATGTTCCTTTCATAGGGAGGCTTCCCTCACTGCTATTTATACAGTCATTCTGTCCACATTTTACACTCAGCATGCGCTCTCTTTCTGTTCTTACTTTTCTCATTAGTATTCTCACATGCTTCTTCAGCTAGCATGTAATATACTGAATTCATTATACTTTGTTGTGTTTCCTTGTTGCGTGAAAGAGTAAATAAAGCTTTCTGTAATTAACAAGCTAGTACTTAACGAGACAAGTAAGATTATTTATAGGTAAGTAACTATTAACTTGCATTTCTAATATCCTTAACAGTTTGCAATAGTAGCTTTCATAAGACTAGAACTTTGCATTACATTTTTCATGAGTTGCATATATACAATACATTAAGCAAGAGTTGAACAAGATAACCTCAAATTTCTGTCAATATACAATAGTCCATACCCATGTAAAATATTTGAGACTTGTTGTTGCTTTCTAGTCTGAAAGGCGATACAATAATCCACCTTTTATTCTCTCATCCCTATATCCCCCTCCCTTTGAGTTATGAAAAATAAATTTATTACGTAACACCTTGTTTTTAACAATGTTCAATTTTTTTTTGTATTCGGAACACTTGTGTCATTCATGTGAAATACTTTGATATTGTACATTGTATGTTACGGCTTTTTATTTTCCCATCAAAAATCCTAAGGCTCTCTTACTCCTCCTTCTTTGCTGAAGTAAGGGCACCCTAAAAATGCACAAACAGCTTTTTTTTTTAAAGAAAGTTAACTGAACAAAACTTTAATAACACTACACTAACCGGCTTTAAAATCAGGACAAAGGAATGATGTAACTTAAAAAAAAAAAAAAAGGGTTATCACTCATGAAAGCATGCTCACAAATCAGCAACCCCAGTGAGAAAAATAGAACATCATCTGTGACAATCATTTTAGTTTGTTTGCTGAACCAAACAGGTTTATATATGACAACACATTGAATTACCACCAAACAGCAGCTTGAAGACCAGGTCAAATCATAACCTGAAAATAAAAACAAACCTCTAAGTTGGAGTTTAATCTTTGGGAGTTCTGAAGCCTGTCAATAGAAACTATGTGGTTCTTCTTGGTCATAAAATACTGATTTATATAGACGATGAATCAACCCACTGATAAGACGCTAAAAATAAAGGTGTGCCAAAATAAATTTTAAGTCTCTGTTATTTTGTTAACACAAGTTAAACCTTGTGTCCGTGTGTACTATTGGTCAGATATTGCTGTTACACCCAAAGTCACCACACGCAAGGACGGACCCTCACCCTAGCACATTTCACAGCTTCAGCTGTCACAGGCCGTCACGGAAAACTAAGCGTGGTCATTCTGAACCATGTCAAGTAAACTGTGGAAGTAGCAAACCGGCAAGACAGGTGTGCTAGCACCTTCTTTTCAAGTCTGGCTCCAAACTTAGGTACGGTCTGGGAGCTACCACCCCAATCTGTGGCAACTGGTGGAACTTGACCGCTGGATGTTGTGAAGATGGGGTTGTGCAGTATGTTCTTATGGCCCACGCCAGGTTCCCGCAGGTTGCTGCAGTCTTCCTTCCCTGTAACATGTAGAGAGACTCTGCAGAGATGCTCTGAGCTTCGGTGCGCTTGCATTGGGGGAGGGGAGGCAGTCAGCATTCCAGAGCCAAAGGCAACGTTGTAGACCCTTCCCTCCCTTTCTTCCTATGATTTTTCTCTTGTCCCGTCTCTGGTCGCTGGTCCTTCGTATCTTCCAGGCTGTCCACTCTATTCTTTTATCCCACAGAGAGTGTCACAGCCTGATGTTCACACTGCCCTGCCTCTTCCACCTCACGAGTCACTGGACCCAACAGTGGGAGCAGCTTGTCACAGGTCACCAGGTACCCAGTTACAGAACAGTCTTTCTATAATTTCTGAAGCAGAGAGACATATGTAAGTTAGCCAAGCCCAGGATGTGAATAATACAAGACAGTTTGAAACTGATTCTTTGAAATTTAAAATATATTACTTATAATTATAGTAACATAAACATTGGAATAGAAAAATAGAAAAATTCAAAGTATAGGTAAGAAAAAAAAATGGCCTGGGGTTCTAAGCACTCAGGATTTTAGAGGGCATTCTATCTCTAGAATGGATGCTCTTCCATTCAGGAATATGATGTCATGGGCTGTGCCAGGATGCCTGAGACACAGCAATTAATAAAGAATAGAGCAGGCTTTCTTCACAGTTATGGAAGCTAGGAAGTCTTTATCATGGCATTGGCAGATGGTTGTCCGGTGAGGGCTGCTTTCCATTTTCAAGATGACACTTCATTGCTGCATCTTTCAGAGGGAAAGAACGCCTAGTCTTCTCGTGACAGAAGCGGCAGGGCAAGTAAGCCCAAGGCTTCATAAAACCTCTTTTAGAAGTTCCTTAATCTCATTAACTAGAAGTGGAACCCTTATGGCCCAACAGAGAGACAATGCTATCCAACCTTAAAGGTAGAACGTTTTTGCTGACATCTTGGGCTCGACCAACGGCTCTTGAGAGAGAAAATACAGCTTTGTTGTGACAGGACTAGCCACCCACCCATTTCTTTTTTTTAAGGTAATTGGTGTTTCTGGAAATTCATTGCCATATAGAGATTAAGCCTGCCCTTAATGTCTTCCCCTAGGGTTGACAGTTCTAACCCATGTGACAGAGGAGTCAAGAAAGGCCTAAAACGGAAGCTATGAATGACTATCAAGGGCCCGGGGGGGGGGGCAGCACTTTAAAGGTTGAGTCACGGTGCAGACAGGTATGTGCTGGGCAGGGACAGGGAGCGAGAGGGTGCAATGAGTCTAGACCTCACTGAGTAGTCCTCCCGCTGCCAGCAGCAGCCAGGTGTGACTCAGGAAAGCAAACATATCCTCTCACCTTTGGACAATTAAATAACAATACGGAAAAGTTTTTATCTGAATTTTCTTGGCTTCCTCATTGGCGTGTAGGAGCCACCTGTCCCCAAATAAAAATTGAGGCCAGTTTGTCTGGTAATGATGTCTCATGCGTCAGCACACCCAGAAGTCTTGCTGCAAAGCCTGGGAAAATGTACGGCAGAAGCTAGCATTCTGGAGTACGTGGCCCTGAGGAGTCCACTCTAGGAGAACAAATTGCTGGTGATCCTTAAGCCTGACCACTAGGTCAGTCCTGAAAAAACGGATTCAAGAAGGGTCTTCTGTGGGATTTTGAGAAAGACGGCTTTCTCTTTGGAAAAAAAAAAAAGAACCTCGTGCATTCCTTTGACTTGGCATTTCTGTGTGGTGTGCGAGGCCACAGTATCTGCTGTTTTATACCTCAAGGTTGACAGGTTGGAACAAGTCAAGAGATGTGACTAATGAGAGAGGGCTAAAAGCTGGACAGAGGCTGTGAGCCTAATGATGTCACTTGCCTGGGAGCAGTGGCACCACAAGGCTTTTTGTTATGTGAATAAGAAATCTTCCTTGTTGGGATGTTTAGTTATTTAAAGCCACAAGTGTTCTTACGGATACAATCCTCCATTGTTTTTCTAGGTGACAATAGAAGCTTCCAGATTCCCTCCCTGCCTCCTTCTTTTTAGGGGAGATTATTGTCAAGGACTGAAGGTGGAAAAAGGGACACTGATTCATCTGTATTCCTGGGTTGGCTGTGGTTCTGAGCAACTGTTCAGCTGGAATTCCTGGTCTGAATCCCTGAAAACAGCCTTGAAATGTTGACTTTAAGCCTTTAAGCATCACAGTCACTGGCACACTGAAGTCTGTAGGCACCTGTTTAGCCTACCCTAAGGGCAACAAGTTTCCAGTGTAGCTCCCCAAATCAGCTCGTTACAAAACAATGTTTAGCTCAGGAGAGGATTAGCAAGAATTCAAGGCAAGTGGTTCATGGGATTCTGAAGCCGACAGACTCAAAAAGCCAGAACCACTGTAGGATAGGGAAAGCCACAAGCCCACAGGCCTAGAGCTGGAGAGAAGGCGCAGCAGTTAGGAGCTCTTACTGTTCTTGCAGAGGACCTGAGTTCAGTTTCTGAAACCCATGTGGTGGTTCACAAATGTCTTTAACTCTAGTTTCAGGGGATCTTCTGCCCTCTTCTGGACTCTGTGGGGAATTTCACAAATGTGCACATACACACAGACATACACACATACCGTTAAATATAATTTTAAAAATAGTAAAATGGCACAAATTCTTAGCAAAAATGTTCTGAAATGTAACTACACTCCACAACACACACACACACTACTATTTTAAGATAGTGGTGGATGGAGTTGGGTTGGAAAGATGAAATGGGTTTTTGCACTGATGTTACAGGAGCAGAGAGAAATGGGTCTCCGTTTAACATGATATTTGAGAAGGTTTCCAGGAGAAAGGGTAAATTTTGGAGAAACAATTACTGTAGTTTTTGAAAGTGGGTATTAAGAAAAGGCAAACAGTGAGAGGGAACCGTGAGAGGAAAGTCAGAGGTACAAATCAATGAAGCATGAGACAACTACGTACTGCTTTGTACTCAGGAAAGAAAGGGGCTTGTTTGGCCCCACGGGATCTGGAAATAATTGTAATTCATGTGCATTGAACATGTAGCTCCTGTCCTATTAGCTGTTTCTCTTCTTGGTCTTGCTGCTTCCCAGTAGCCAGAAAGGAAAAAAAAAATCAGGGAAGCAAAAAAACTGTCCTCAGATTGCCTCAGGAAGAAAATGGAAGCCAACTCCAAGAAAGGGCATCCCTGACATGGCCAAGTCACTCAAATGGGGAGTCCGGAAAACGGAGGAGAGCAACTTAATACAAGGCAGCCTCCCTCCCTGGACAACCTAAGCAAGCAGGGAGAGTAGCACATGTTTCTGCAGTGGCTGGCTTGCCCGTTCGATCCTGTGCACCCCTCTGCCCAGGCTCCCAGAACTATGCACTCAGGGTGCAGGTCAGCCCAAGGAGCCAGTATAGCAACAGTATTGTGAAGCTCCTTGCCAGGTCTCATTTCCCCAGTGGCATTCCTCTAATCTGGAAGGTACTGGGTCTAGTGACATCGAACAGTTGCAGCGCTGGCAGGACCTTGTACTTCTCTAATAACTAGCAGCGTTTAAAAACCTCCAGGTGGGAGCTGGGGAGGATCATATTATACTGTGTTTTCTAAGTGTATTTGACACAGAAGACCAGTCTCTCTTAATTCTTTTCTTCCCTCTCCTTTTCCCTTCCCTCTGTCTTCTCCCTTCCCTTCCTTCCCTCTTTCACTGTCTCTGTCTCTGTCTTTCTCTCTCTCTCTTGCTCCTGCTCTCTCTCTCACTCTGGCTCACTCTTCCTTGCTCTCTTCTTGCTCTCTCTCTTTTGCTCTCTCCCCCTCTCACTCTCCCTACCCTTACTTCTTTGCATTTCTAAAGATGACACATGGCAGAAGAAAAGCTGTATGATGTCTTTACCTGTGAGAGAGCTGTTCGAAAAGTTCAGAAACGGTGGCCTCCATTGACCACAGAGACCCACACTGCGGGAGAGGGGCCAGGGCAAGGTAGGCTGCCTGGCACCAGTTGGCAAGGATGGCCATATCGTATAAGTTCCAGGTGTTGAGCAGCAGCCTTGGCTCAGAGCTGGTGAGTATTCCCTGGTAGGGCCGGGGCCTCTCAAGCAGCTCTTAGGTACTTGGAGGTGGTAAGCATGTCTCATGAGGACTTCCCTTCCCCCACAAGAGTAGAGCAACATGCCTGGAGATTGGGCTGTGGTGTGTGGGCACCACAGTGAGGCACTGGATTCTTATTTATGGAGTTTTAAAGCTGACTAAGGCTGACTATAAACCTTTTTCCTTCCATGCTTGTTTCCTTGGGATCGTCAGAGAAAATTCAAATGGGTCCTTGCGGCAATCACCAGACATCTACTTGCTGTTATACCAGAAACTCAAAGAAGTTGAAGAGAGGAAAAACTAAAATGACATCCTGCCCCCTCCCAAACTGTTCTGTTCTGTGGAATGAAAGTCAGGCCCTCAAAAGGCAACAGCTATGCCTTGCTTCAACACACTTGAATGTCAGTAGGTGCCAAAGTCCCTGTCAGTGTGACCAGGCAGCATTTCTTCTGGAGCAGGGGGCGGGGATGGATGAGACAGTGATTGACAGTGCTTTAGAGGTAAGCAAGGTGGGAAAACTTGGTTAGGCTCACCCGTCCCTGGGCTCAGAAATGTGTTGTGAGCATAGAGAGAGCACTAGGTTGTAAATCAAGCTGAGATGGAGTCTTGGTCCTGGAGGGAAAGACTGTAGAAAGAATGAAGAGAGAGGAAAGGGAAGAGATGTAGAAAAAATGGTTAGGGGTTGCCTTGTGCAAGATATGGACATCTCATTTAGGCTTCACCACAACCCCTCAAAGAGAGTCTGTCTGTCACTCCCGGGTAACAGCTCCTCAAGAAGCAGAAGGGTCTAGAGGCTTGCCCACACCACCCAGTGAGGAGGTGGCCTCTTGTCTTTCCAGCTGAGGGCCTTGGTATAGGTGGAAAGGAAAAGGCAGAGAGAAGAGATGGAAGAGGGATGGTCGTGGGAAAGTGGTCAGAGAGGCTGGCTCAGAAGTGCTAAAGAGAGATCCTGGCTTGTGGGATCCCGGGACTAGAAACCAAAAGAGCAAGTTAGGAGAAGTCTCAGTTCCTCCCGGGATGATGGCTGTACCCAGATTTGGAGCAGGATCTCCAGACGACTGTTCTGTGGTTTCTATGGATTCTTCTCCCAGAAGCCTGTGCTCTGAACAGCACTCTTTTTCCCCCTGATGTTTGCTTTTCTATTTACCTGTTTCCTTGGAGCTGACAGGGAAGGTTGTGGCTCTCTGAGTGGTCAAGGAACTGGGAGAGATATGGAAGTTCCCTTGAGGTTAAGGAGCATCTTTGACTCTCCATGGGAACTGGGCTTACTAGTCTCTGTCCCTCATAAATGGAGCCTTTGTAGCTGACATCAGACCTGCTATTTCAACGAGGCCACAGGCTTCTGACACTTCATCCTCTGCTAGATGGCCACAGAAGCCTTCGGCCAGAGGGTAATTGGAAATGCACAGCCTAGGCAAATGCCCATTTCTGACAGGAACAGCATGCTGAACAGCCTAAAGATTTCTAAAACAGGCAAGGAAGGCCAGGTCATGCTGGTTCTCAGCTCTAACCACAAGCTGCATGCGGCTCACCACCACCCACCACAATCAGGAATGGCAGAGCTCTCCTCTGAACCCTCTGGAACTAGAGTCTTGTCTTCACAGATGACTCGAGAAAGCCAGTTTTCAGGTTCCTGTTTGGTTTTCCCCACTTTCAGAGACGAGGACTCTGGCGTGACAGCACTGCTCAGTCGCAGTCTCCCCCTTCCCCTTCCTACTCCCCAGGGTGTTAAGGACCCAAGACTCACTGTCTTCCACTGAGACAGGAAGGACAAGGCAGAGAGGAAGTGAGCAGCCAGGAGGGGACTCAGGGATGGGCACAAATGAAAGAGAATTCTCCTCCATGTTCCCTTTTGTAGTAATAGTGAAGTCAGGGTCAAGAGTTCATCAAGTTCATAACCCAGGACCAGGCCATTCTAGAAGACATCTGGACCCACAAGAAAGACTGTGTGTGCCCTGACTTGGTGGCCCTGGGAATCACATTTTCTAACAGTGATAAAGGAGGCTCCTTCCTGCCCTCCACGGAGCTGGAAGCTTCCAGACAGAGCCATTCTGAATGTTCTAAATGCCGAAAGGCTAACCCTTGAGTTTGTGAGTCTATATCTGGTTGGGGGATGGGGAAGTGGGTGTGTGGGTACACGCCTACACATACCTTTTCTAATAGCCTGGGTTGTCAGTTCGTATTAATGCTTCTCAACTGGATGTTTTTGGACCACATGAAGTTTAACCTAGGTTCCTCTATTGAGACATAATTCATATCCCATACAGTTCACCTGCTCCAAATCAACATTTGATGATAGTCTATTCACAGAGTTGTACGACTACCACCACAACTTGTGAATACTTTCATCACTCCCAAAACAAATCTCACACTCCTTACCCAATCTTCCCCTAAGTGCCCCCAAATCTCCCAGTCTTAAGCAGTCACTAATCAACTTTATGTATCTAAAGATCTGTAAATAATGAACATTTCATATAAATGGAATCATATAATATGTGTGGGGTTTTGTTTGTTTTGTTTTTGTTTTTGTTTTTGTTAGACAGGCTCTCACTATGTAGTCTTGGGCCAGCCTAAGCCTCAAAGTCATAGAGATCTATCTACCTCTGCTTCTGGAGTGCTTGGACTAAAGCTGTATGCCACTATGCCCTGCCAATTTCTGCTTTTTTGACTGTCTTCTTTTGCTTAACATAATATTTTCAAAGTCCATTTATGTTTCAACATGTATTTGTACTTTTATGTAGTGGAATAATATTGTATTGTGTGAATATGACACAATTTATTCATTAGTCATGAACATTGGGGTCATTTCCACTGCAAACATTCATATACCAGTTTTTATATGAATACATATTTTCACTTATCTTCTGTGTATACCTAAAAGTAGAGTAACTGAGTTATATGATCACTTGTTTAATTTTCTGCTTATTTCTACAATGCACCCCAGTAGCTGAGCATCAGGGTTCCATGTCTTCACAGACTCACCACTATTTCACAAGTTCTTCCTCTGATTATAACCTCCCAGCGATGTGGATGGGATCTGTATCTCATTGTGTGCTTGACGTTCACCTTCTTGGTGGCTTGAGCCGATGGTCTTGATAACCAAACCCATCATCTTTCAGTGTCTCTCATTCTTTGTTTATTGTGTCACTGTACATGAGGACTGAAATGAGCTCTTTCCCGAGTCATGACAGCACCAGCTCCCTAGGCACTCTGGGGGAATTTGGGATGTGGTTTGGCATGTTTGGGGACCCACCACCACTAAATTCTTACCAAATGCTGTTCTTTGAAGGTCTCTCAAGGTTTTTAAAATTCTTACAAAAGGATTTTGAATTCTGATTTCTGAATTCTCCTCAGAAGAGGGCATTGATGCTGCTGAAGACATTTGCTATGCTCATCAAACTTGAGGCTAGCTAGTGGTCTATCTGGTTAGAGAGATAGCTCAGGGGTTAAGAATGTTTGCTCCCCTTCTACAAGACCAAAAATCTGGTCCTATCACCCACACCAGCGAGGTTACAATTACCAGCAACTCCAGCTCCAGGAGATCTTAACACCTTCTGGCTTCCTTAGGTACCTGCGTACGTACAGCCTATACACACAGACACAGACCCATATACATAACAACAGCAACAACAACTTCAAATCTCCGCATCTCTATTTGCAAAAAAAGATTTTCAATAAGTTAATAGCAAAAATAAAATGTGAGGGAGGGGCTGGAAGAGATGCCTCAACAGTTAAGAGTACTTCCTTTCTGGAAAAACAGCTATGTCCAATCCCAAGTATCCATGCTGGGCCAACTACAACAGCCTGTAACTCCAGTTGTAGGGGTCTCTGAAGCCTCTGGCCTCCATGGACACCTACGCTCACATGAACATACTCACACTGGAACATAATTAAAAACAAAAGTCTTAAAAATAAATAAATAAATGAGACACTATTATCCTAAATATCAAATAGTTTGAGACATAACAACCAATTGTAATGTATATAGTCCAAAAACTGCACTTGTACTATAGTTTGAACAACAACAACAACAACAACAACAAAAAACAACAACAACAACAACAAAAAACCCGAGTGCGCAAAGGTGCTAGATGACACCAAAGGCTTGCTGCTCATTATGGCAGCCACGATTACAGCATTGTGCTGTAGGCTTTCAGAGCATCTACTAAAGTAAGGAGAAAATGACAGTGTCTGGAAATTGCTTCAAAACATATCAGCAAAGAGATAGTGGATGGTGGCAAAATCTAGATGGGACATAGCACTTCGCTGTCTTCCACGTTCTTGCTCATTTAGAATTTTTAATATAACCACCGTGGAGACAATGCCCAAATCTGAGTATAGACTGAGAAAAATAGAAAACAGGTGAATCCAGGACTGTAGAATAAAGCTCATTACACCCAATTGGTGCATTTTTAGATATGTTGTTTTTCAATTAGCTAATTCAAGAATATTACATACAGAACTCTGATTTAAAACCTACAATATAAACTGATGTTTTTGTGTGGGTTCAGGTCTCTATTTCTTTTAGTATGAATCCTTCTGACTGGCGTTTGGGTTGCTTTGTGTAAGCAGCAGCCAAATACCTCCATAATTGAATTTTAGCTTCTTCAAAGAGACAGCAAGGGTCATAGACATTATAAAACAATTTATCTTTCTGTATTTTTCACCCACCACCACCACTTACATATCAACATTGGTTGTAAGTGCATCTAGGAATTTAGTGTTTTCACTGCTTAGTTTTCAACATAACCAACAACTCCTTTTGCACACTTGCATGTAACAAATTCATATAATGTTCAAATAAATTTCACTGCTATGACCATAAGGGTTGTTGTAATAACCGGACCTGAGGACAAGTGCAGCCGACTCTTCAGGAGCAGATTGCTTAGCTGCTGGGAGGAGAAGCACATGTCACAGCTTTCTAACTGGGAGGCACCGGTGAATGCATGGTTAAGAGAATAAAGTGCTGTCCTTTAAACTTCCTATGCTAGCACTTAATGCCCAAGGCAATGGTGTTAAGAGGTGGTATCCTTCTGAGGTAATGGCCTCATGGTTCAATTCACACCCCTGTAAAAGGGATGTGGTGTGTGTGTGTGTGTGTGAGAGAGAGAGAGAGAGAGAGAGAGAGAGAGAGAGAGAGAGAGTCCACTTCCACTTGATTTTCTTCAATGTGGGAACAAGGCATCTTCTAGGATGCAGAGAAAGAGCCTATGCCACACACCAGATCTACTGTTACTTGATGTTGAACTTGTGGTCTGTAGGACTTTATGAAGCTTACATTCCTTATGAGTTCCCAGTCTAAAATATTTGTTGTGGCAGCATTGTCCTACTTTCATTTTGGTTACTGTAATAAAACACTCTGACCGAAAGCAATTTTGTGGAAGGGAAGAGTTTATTTGGCTTATACTTCCATCCACCATTTAGGGAAGTCAAGGGAGGGACCCAAGCAGGAAGCTGAAGAGAAGCCGTGGAGGACTGCTTGGCTTGCTTGCATGTTCCTGGCTAGCAAGCTTAGCCCAGGATTATCTTCCTGGGGATGGTGCTGCCCACAGTGGACTGGGCACTGGTAAATAAGTTAATAGTTGATAGCCTTGCTCACGGACCTATCTGATCTGGGAAGTCCCTCAATGGAGACTCTAGACGGTGTCAAGTTGATGGTTAGAACTAACTAAGACAAGCATGAACCAAGACAGAGATCATGATGACTAGGTTTCCGCAAGTTTCATTGAACTGTCATCTCCCGTCAAGTCTTCGAGTGATGAGCACCTGAATAACAAGGTCGCTGCATCTGTAGAAAGCGCTCACCAGAGTGTTCTGACTCTGGTTCATTCCAGCTACCAAGCCAGGGTGGTGACCAGGAGGCAGAAAGCCAAGGAACAAAGCTTCCCACGGAGGGAGGTGATTGATTTTTAATCGAGCAGTGCTGCCTGCTGCTGCCTTTCCACAAGTTATTTGTTCAACTGATTCCCTCTGGGGTGAGGCTGGGAGTGGCTGAGTATTTGTTTTCCCCTGCCAGGTGGTTTGGCAGCCATGTCCTCATAGAATGCAATGTGTTCCTGTGAGAGCATGAGAGTGAGTCACAGTGGATTAAATATGATGTGAGCTATGGAAAGGGCCTCTGTTGGCACTTCTCCAACCTCTCCCCTCAGCCATCACACTGACCACATTCAGCAGATATAGGGATGCTATCGGGCATCAATTCCAAACATCTGTCCACAATTCTCTGAAGCTTAGAGAGATCCCCTAGATCTCTGGGTGAAAATATCAATCACAAAGGTGAAAGCTAACATGGCAATTATAACGTATAAGAGAGACTACTGAGTGAGAATGGATCTTTGATGGCTGTGTAGCCTAAAGTTCAGGGCAGGCTGGTGATGGAACTGTCGGAAGCATGAGCTAAAACAAGCAAACGGATGCTAAAGTCTTAGAAACTGGTACGAGGAAATACATGCTATTTAGGCGATTGACTATGGTGATCATGCTGGCTTTGTGAATTCTGTCTCACCTGTCTCCACCTCCTGTACCTAGCAGGTTCTAGATAAGAGGGTTCAAAAAGAAACTTATGAAGCTTATCACTGGATTAACACAACACAAGGAACTTTGTTCCATAAGGAGATTAAAGGTATCAAGAAGATAATGGCTGAAGGGCTTTGGAGTTGGCCTTGAGAAGGGGACTGGAGTCTGAGGGTCATTTATGGGTGTGAGGAAGAATGTGTTCTCATGGAGGAGTGGCCAGCTTGTTAGGGATGCAGAAGGGAGTGATCCTGGGGTTTGAAGAGTGTTGGGACATCCAGCTGGCCACAGCGTAGAGCTGAAGTAAGGGTAGAATGGATGGCCTTGCTGCCAAAGGCCCAGAACTTTCTGTCCCTTTATTCTGTTGGAGGTGCCAAAGACATTCTGAGTTTTGAGGAGGGAAAGACTTACAAGACCCATTCTCAGCTACTAGACATTCCCAATTCTCAATTTGGATGTAGGGATTTTTCCTACTTCATCCAAACACACTGGCTCTGCTCAGGACCGCACAGGGCACTGACTTTCTTGAGAAATACTTTCTACTCATCGACACATCGTCCTCTTCAAGGTTCTGGTGGCCCAGGGTCAACTGGCTCAGGAAGCGCAGGGAGGCGTGCAGATTAGACACGCTGGAAGAAGAAGTTTGCTCACCATTGTTCATTCTTCAGAGAGGTTCAGGCACAGTTCACTTTCGGGGCTGAAGTCTGAGCCAGTGTTGATTTGTATCGGCACCTGTTTTCCCCAAGACTTTAGGTTATATGTGTTCTTTTGCCGACAGAGGAAACAAGCACAACTGCTCACTGGGTAGTTTCCTAGCCTTCCTGCTTCCACTAATTGGGTCAGGTTTAATTACAGTTTTAAGAAGCAGCTTTAGAGTTTACTTGCTGTTTTTGTCCATCCAGTAAGTATCTTTCTTCCTTCCTTCCTTCCTTCCTTCCTTCCTTCCTTCCTTCCTTCCTTCCCTCCTTCTTTCTTTCTTTCTTTCTTTCTTTCTTTCTTTCTTTCTTTCTTTCTTTCTTTCTTTCTTTCTTTTTCTTTCATTTAGTGTTGTTCGCATCCCACAGTATCTATGTGCAGAGGACAATTTAAGAGAGTTGATTTTTTTTTTCTTCCCACCACATGGATGCCTCAGGCTTGGTGGAAAGTGCTTTTGCACAGTAAGCTGTGTTGCTGGCCGAAGTAATGGTTTTTATGTTCCTGGTAATTGGGGTCATGTATCTGTGCCTAGTCATAATCACTCGGGACCTAATGACAGTAATTAGATTAAAGGACAGACACTCTGCACCAATGAAGTGCTTACCTAAGACTGATGCCTTGATGCTGGAAAAATGGATACTTTCTTCACAGTCTGGAGTTGCTAGACTGTGGTTCCCATGGCAACTGCACTGTAGTCCCCACCTCCCCAAGTCCTCCTTCTTTTTCTCCCTCATAGGCCGTGCTTTGCTTGGTTAAAAAAAAAAAAAATCTTCCCACCTACGGATCTCTTTTTCAGAGTGGTCTTCCAGGAAACCCACTGAAGGGGAAAAAGGGTTGGGGAGATAGATATGGGGGTAGATGGTTGACAGACGTGACAGAAAATTTTCTCTTCATCTATAATGTAATTAAAACATAACTATGTAAGTATTCAGAAACCATTCAGCATGTTTCCTAAAGGAAAGCTCAAACCAACAACCTCCCTTCAGCTCTCAGGAATATTTTAGAATGGGTTCCAAGCAGCTTTGCAGATAGGCAGGGAGTAGCCTCTCAAGGACGTTTCTAGCTCCATCTTCCTCAAGAACACCCTGAATACCCAAGAGTTGATCTGACAGGAAGATTTCAGAGAAGTTTGCCGTTTGCATTGGCCAAGATTCAATTCTTTTTGCTGAGTGGGCAATGATGACAGATGCCCCTGAGCCAACAAGGAAGCAATGCCAACCATGGCCGGTCTGTTAACTCCTATCACTTGCATTGCTGTTCTTAAGGTCTTTGGCCAGCAAAACTATATCAGCCATACCCAAAGCCAAGTCAATGTTATCTTTCTCCAAGAACAGATGTGTGGCCTCAGAGCCCTTGCTCTCATCCACAGGTCATTCTGTACCCTACTGGTCAACCCATGTGCCAGCGAGGCGCTGTGACCACTTGGACAACCGCACACATTTCTCTAATCTTCACAAAGGTACACACAGAAGGCTCCCCTGCCAAGAGGACATGCCCCATTCACATAATCCTTTTCTTCTTTCAAAAAGAAAGGAGCTTGGGGCCCAGCATGGGCTTGCCAGGAACAAGGGCATACCTGTAAACTACAGGTTTGTTCATGGTTCATGGAGCATGGAAACTTAATCTATTTTCACATTGTCTAGGAATGTGATTGCCTGTTATTTTAGCTCACAGACACACAAGAAAGATTAGAGCTGGGCGTGTTGAGTTTACCGAAAAGCTCAGTGTGAAACCGAAGAAGGATAAACGCCATGTTTCCTTTCCTCTGTTCTATGCCTGCGTCAATACGTAGATTTTAGGCACCATCTTGACGACTGCCCTGTGGTAACTCGACCTCCTTGTAAATAGGCACTTGTCAATGAAAGTGAGGGACAGCCAAAGGCTGTGCTTCAGTCCCATTTTCATGGCCTGAGCCTTTTGGTCACTCTGAAGGGACAGATCAACCTAGGTAAGTTCAGGATCAGGACACTTCTGTCAAGTTGCAGCCCCTGCAGTGAGACATGGGCCAAAGAAGTTGGGGTTGGTGAGGAAGTTACCCTGCTTGTGTCCCAAAACCCCCACTCTGAGGGCCAGGAAAAGACTTTTTTTGGAGATGTGCGAGTCAATGAGAAAAGGACTTGACCTTGAGTTGTTCTCTGCCCCTCTTGATTTTACAATAAGTTTAACCGGTGAGTACACAAAACTGGTATAAAAAACCTGGGCCTAAAATATGCTCTCCAGAGTGGTGACAATAGTCAATGTCGTTTGCACAGAGATCTTTGGGTCACTTAGTCTGATTTTGTCGTTGCTTTCATGGAAGAGTTTTCTTATGGTAAAGGAAAGCAATATGTCATGAATGATTTAGCAGGAAGGAGTTTGCCATCTGGATCCAGGAAGAGAGGTCTGGTTGTGTGGCTTAGACGGTGATAGGCAGGCACTTGGAGGTGGAGGCGGTTAAGGATCGGGATGGGTTAGCTGCTGTCTGTGTTGCAAGCTCACCTTTCCCATGAGCTTGCCCTGGGTTAAGCGGCCAGGCTGGGTACTCCTACCATCTGCTCTTCACCAGTATGTTGGGAGATGCAGATTCCTGGATTTTGCGGAGCAGAGTGTCTCAGACTTCCAGACATAAACAGCGCATCCCGCAGACAGACACTGTTGAGTCAGGTTTAGGATACAGGGACCCCACAGAGATCAGATGACAGTCACCCCTAAAGAAAATGAAGGCTTCCTGAGCAAACTTATTTTGAATTCCAGAGTTAGTGTGAAGCATCTGGAAAAATAAACCCAGGCGGAAATAAACCCTCTGCTGAAGGGAACACAGCTGCTGCTGTCCTCTGTGGGTGAGGACCCAGAGAAAGCCCTACTCATAGGAACAGAACAGACTGCCTGGTGTGGAGAAAAGAAACTGGGGAACAATAACTCTAGTATTGGAGCGTCTCGTATTCCAAAATATTTCTCTGCACAAACATCCTTTGATCACTCTACCCATTATGCACCCATCTACCTGTCTCCCTTCCTCCTATACATCCCTTCTGTCTGCTCATCCTATACATCACCTGCCTAACCATTCATCTGCTCATTATCTACCCATCCATCTCTTTTCCCATACATTCACCTGTCAACCCATTCTCCTGTCTTCCTCTCTGTCCATTACCCTGCCATCCACCCACCAATCCATCCACCTAGGCATCCTTCTTCGCATGCTACTATAGAGATAGCACATGTGCTAAGATAAGGATGGCCATTCATCTATACCCACCGACTCATATATGGGAAGGATGGAAAAAGTCCCCTCTGGGATAGGAAATGATTTACAGACATAATAAGACACCAAAGGATGTCAAGGTACCTAAGCTGTTGACTAAGCTGTGCCAGTATGATTCAGTCACTTTGTAGTGTCTCAGTCTTCTCCTCTGTAAAATGCAGGAAGCACTCATTTGCCAGCTTATAAGATTGTGATACAAATTCAAGGAGACAATGGAAGTAAAGTACTTAGCATAGTGACTGGCATGTGGTGTGTCCAATAAATTTAATTAGCGTTAAGAGTGGGATGTTTGGAGAGCAGAAGAGAATTCTGCCATCTCAATAGCATATAAGCAAGGAAGATTTCTTAAGAAGCTGAAAGATCTGTTAGAAGCCATGCCAGGCTCTTGGGGAACTTTTCAAATGTCCATCTGCTGGGCATGAAGAGAGAAAACAGCCAAGAGGAGCGAAACCCTCAGCATTTCACCAAGAAAGCAAACAATGGCTCAAACTAACACTGTGGCCAAAAGGGCCCTGATGAGGAAAGCCAGAGGAAGAGGAGCCAGCCAAGGCAGAGTAGAGGGACAAAGTCAACAGATCCAGTCCAGGAATCCTGCAGGACTATGATGGAAGGAGATCCAGCTGTGACTTTGAGAGTCTCCAAGCCTGGGGGAGTTCTGGCACTTCTCTATTTAATAATCCCCCAAGGAAGCAACTCGTGGAGAAAGGTCAGAAGTTGCAGTGAGGACAACAGCCAAGGATTCCCGCAACCAACATGGAGACTTCTGCCAGCACACAGGAATGTCTGAAGGAAGCAAGGACCCAAGTCAGAAATCAGTTGTCTGGGGGACACAGAGGTCAGAGGACACTGTCTTTGGCAGAAGAGTTGTGAACACCCTTAAATCCAAAGGCTCCTGGCCAGCTGGTCCTTGGACCATGAGGATCAGGATCTTGTTGAGAGAGGGATGCTGGGATTGAATTGAAGAGGGTCCTTTCAATTAGGGGAAAGTGACCAGGGAGCATGAACTAAACAGGTGAAGGTGACACCTTGGGGAGACCTGCAAAGGAGGTTTCTGGGGTTCTTTCTGTATTGCTAGAAGGGGGAAAAAATCAAGTAACATCTCAGACCACAGCACAGAACCTTGTGAAGACTGAGGAGCCGAGAGATCACAGAATTCTCCCTGCTAGTATAGAAACCAAAACTGGGGAGACCAGCTGCCGGGACAAGTGGAGGAGACTCACCAGCAAAGGGTCAACGTGCAGCAGTGGCCGTCCTTGGGGAGCATGAGTCAGATTATTACCTGACCTGTTTAGACCAGAGCCTGGGCCCTTTTAGTCATAATAAGCTAGGTCTGGCCACCAGGTCGCAACAGGGCAATTTCGATTAAATAAGGTCGTAAGAAGTCATGATGAAGAGCAGAAAAAAAAAAAAAGGAGAGCCAGTCAGTGTGGCCCCATCCGGCAGAGGTACAAAGAGGTCCCCTGCATTTCCAAGTTCGTCTTTCAGGTCCTGACGTGATTTAGTCTAAATAGAAGGCAGGGCACATGCACAACTAACTAGTCCCTCCTGCGAAGTGGTTCTGACAGGTTGGCAGAACTGTGTGAAATCTCTTTCTGGTAGGCAAGGTCTTTTGGAAGACACCATGAGACTCCTGAGAAATTAGAATCTCTGCAGAATCATTTTTTTTTTTTTCTTAATAGTCTGGTAGCCAATGGAAAGGCACAAATGTCATTTCAGAATGATGTCCTCATGCCTGTCAGGGCTATCACATAACTGGTCTAGCTCAGTGTATATCCCCTGCCGTGCTCAAAGAATCCCACCATAGATTGTACTCACTTATTCTAAGGCCTGTGAAACAACAGGTCAGCCAAGCACCTTCCATAACAAGGAACCTGTTTTTGCTTAGCCCTGGCTCCTACTTCCTGCTGCCATTGAATTTCTTCAGCTTCTCTCTTGGCCTCCCCACCCACCCCCTTCTATAGATGCTCACCATGATCTGTGTGAAACTTGCCATTTTCCCCCAATTTCCATTAAGAAGGTGCTTAAACCTCCCTTCCCTCTTTTTGAAGGTCTATGAATCGGTCAGAGCTAAGGAAGCCTGGGAGGAGTCAGTCAGGACAAATGTCTTCACGCTCTGAATGGTTTCCTTGTTCTGAGCTCCACAGCCACTCAACTATGTGGCTTGCCACCTTTCTTCTCTCTCTCACCCTCCCTCCATTCTCTCCTGCTTCCCTTCACGCCAAGTTCCCACTGAATTTCAATTCAAAGAAGTTTAGTTTGTCCCTTCAGCTTAAGGATGCTTAATTGCCTTTTAAAGACACTGTCTTTGGGTGGCACAGGCCAGTAATCCCAGAACTTTTGTGGGTGAGGCAGAGACAGAGACAGGTGGATTTCTGTGAGTTCAAGGCCAGCGTGGTCTATAAAGCAAGTCCAGGACAGCCCAGGCTACACTAAGAAACCCTGTCTCGAAAAACAACAAGCAAACAACAACAGAAAACACTGTCTTCACCCAAGATTCGGATTTTATCCTCTAACCCTAGGGGCTTATCCAGGGCAGGGAGTCCTGGTAAGAGAAGGCTGACATTGTTTTCCTCAGTCTCTTGATGTTGCCTGGAGGTAGAATGTGAGAGAGGAAGTGTGGTGCTTTTCTTTGAGAAGCCTGTGAGGACGGTTCTAGAAGCAGAGGAGGAAGGAGGATTTCCAACAAAAAAGAGATAAAGAAAATGTGACATATATGTATCAATATCACTCTATATTTAAGTTTTAGCCATCAAGAATGGAGTTATGCCAGCTGCAGGAAAGTGGACACAACTGAAATTAATCATAGCAAGCAAGTTAAGCCATTCTCAGAAATAGCCATATCTTCTCTCATTAGTGTTTCCTGGTTTTTACATGGTCACATAAAATCATGAGTGTACATATTAAATAAATGTAGAAATAAAATTGTCTAAGGGAACAAGGTATAAACAGGAGTGGGAAGGTATTGAGGAGGGTGGAGGGACTTGGCAGGCAAGGAAGAAGCTGCTGAGAAGCAGCCCCCAGTTCTTTCAGTTCTCTCTTAGCTTTAAAGGTAATTTCAATTTTAACACTGTCTCTTTCTTTCTCTCCAGCATATAGATCTGTATGAGAATTTAAAGTTAATTTTTAGAAAGACAACAATGTCAAAGGCGCATTAGAAGAGTTTGACTGGAAATAATGCATTGTCAACAAAACTACTACGTCTGTTTTGTAAGACTGATATGATTTTAAGTGTGTAATTAAAATCACTGCTCTGGCAGTCAGTATTCACAGGTTAATAGACACCGTGTATGAACTGAAGTAGGAGTCATCTTGCATGAGATACTTACTCAGTGGCTGTATCTTCTCTTGTGGGAATGATGGCTATGTCTTAACTCGAACGTGGTTCAGCCTGGCCCAATTCACTCTCAGTTAAAGGGCAAGCTGTTGCTGACATTTTAGAGATAAAATAGCACAGATTCCAGTGGGTGAGGAGGCTTGGCCTAAGCACACAACTGGCAACAGGCAGAGCTGGTTTGGGACACTTCCCTGAGTTCCTGTCAGGATAAAGTCATCGCAGCAGTTGGAAGTGCACAGAAAACTTCCTCTCACCCTGCTGAGACACAGCCCTTCCCAAGAAGACACTCACATAGCTTTGGCCTGCTAAGCCATGAGCACATGAGGGACACCATCACGCCCACATGGGTCCAGCCCCTCACTGATTCATTATCGGTCTATGTCAGCTGAGAAGCAGCCCCCAGCATTTGGTTGATTTTCAATTCTCTCTTAGCTTTCTAATTAATTTCAATTTTAACACCATCTCTTTTTTTTTTCTCCCTCTCTCTTTTTTTTTTTTTCAGCACACAGCAGTGGCCCTGTGGACTGCTGATAAACCACTCAGGGAGTTCTGGCAGGAACTTTCAGTGGGTGTGAACTCAGTGGAAAACTCTGATGACCTGTACTAATAAAAAATTCAGTTAGAAAGAAATGTTAGCATTCCTTTAGCTAAGAGTGGTATGGAGTTTCTGTTTTTGTGTGTGTATGTCTGCACACAATGTTTGTAACATGTAGATGTATGTATTGTACACAGGTGTAGGTGTATGTTTACGCATGTTTGTATGTGTGCATGTGTACATGTATGTATGTTCATGTTTGTTGTATATAAATGTATGTATTGTTCATGGTGCATATGTGCATGTTAATGCTTTTGTGTGTGTATATATGTATGTGTGTTCATGTGTGTGTGTTGTCTGTGGTGGTATGTATTGTGCTGTTGTATATGTGAATGTTTATGCATGTTTATATGTGTCTATGTATAGATGTATGATGTATGTTCATGTGTGTGCTGTGTATTAATAGGTGTATTGTGCACAGGTGTTTTGTGTATGTTTATGCATTTGTGTGTGAGTGTTCATGTGTGTGTGTTGTGTGTATTGCTCACGGGTGTACATGTGTATGTTTATGAATGTGTGTATGTGTGCATATATGTAGGTGTGTATATCTATGTGCATTGAAATCTATCTCAATGCATCTTTCCAGAGCAGAACCATCTCAGGCACTATCATACTTCAGTTACAGGTATGATATTGTTGTCTTCCACCATTAAATTCATCAAAAGTCCTTGGATATCTCTCACTCCATCTTCTTCCCATCTCTCCCCTGCTAGCCCGGAGTCACCCACACAGAGCATGCCCATTGGCCTCGCCTGGGAGCACAGAACAGGCCTCCCACAGCTTCCTTTGGAGTGGCCCTGCTGTTAGGGTCGGAGGAGACCAGCAGACCCTGCCTGCGGGTCCTTCTTGCCCATGCGGGATGGACCAAAGAATTCAGTCTGCAGTGGTGGCCTGCCGAGGAGGACATCTGGAACCTCTTCAGGCTTCTCTAAGCCTAGAGAGCAGATCACAGGGACAACAGGGACAAAAGCGTTTGTTGCTGGGATCCCGACACCATGCTGTCCCTTGCCAGACTTCCCACAGCTGTCCCTAACAGCACGGGCAGATCCACCTCTTCTGAGCACGCTTGGGTGTTGCAATGGCAGAATTCCAGGTCCAGACTTCGAGCGGGGTGACAGGCAGGACTGACAGACCAATCAAGAACAAACCTTCATGTAGCCTTTTTAAGAGTCGATCTCTGGGCCTAGGAATGTAGCTCAGCTGGTAGACTGTCTGCCTGGAGTGCACAAAGTGCAGAGTTTGAGCCCGGGCACCCCATAAACAGGCATGGTAGGTCTGTAATCTCAGCACCTCATCCACCGCAGGAGGATTAGAAGCTCAAGGCCATCCTTGGCTCCACAGTGAAGCCCAGCCTATGTGAGGCTCTACCCCAAAAGTCCACCTTCAAGTTCCTGCCAAATTAGTTTATATCAGAGAGAGACCGGAGGTCCTCTAAAGGTTCCTCATTAATTCTCAGCACCATTTAGAATCTGTTGGCGTATGCGTCATTCATTTTTTTTCTTATTTCTGCACATGTACAACTTAACACTGAAAGCTTTCAATGTAATCTCCTCATTTGTAAGATAATGTTCAGAATTATGAAGGGGGCTCCACATAGGGCCTTGGTGACCTCTTGGCCTCACTCTGCCAAAGACATCTCTTTCTGAGCCCTTTGGCCATCTTGTCTTTTTTCAGGAGAAGGCCTCCCCTTAGTCCTAGACCTAAGCAGGCTCCTCATCCTTGCTTCGGTCAGATGCTTTCTTAACAATTTCACAGTTTCTGAAGAGCTTATATAATCACAACAAAGTGATGGATTATATAACCCAGTAGCTATTTACTCTCCAGTCCTGCCTGCCTGCTCCAAGAGGGCAGAGGTTGGCTGTCTTGAGCTCACTGTGTGTTGCATATGTAATGAGCAGACATTAAATAAAGAATGGGGGTCAGGGCAGGGCAGACTGTCTGGACAACCATACTCTGAACAGGGGGAAAGGGCCTCCAAGGGGTGCAGCCTGGGTGGCTTGTGAGAGCAGCCAGAGGACAGGCTGGCAGGCCAACTCAACGGGAATGCTCAGGCATGGTCCATTTGACAGGAAGCCCTCGGACAGCCCTTAGGCTGGGCTCCTCCCGTGTTGAGTAAAGAAGAAAGATCGAGTGTTTGGCTTTCTGGTTCTGTATTATTCAGAGTAACATGAGATTAAAAGGAGAACAGTTTAGCAGGAAATACAGGGCTGGGGTAATAGCTAAGTCAGTAAAGAAGTGATGTTTCCCCTGATCCTTTCCAAAACCCACTTCTAAGAATCTAAAAGCCAAGACTGGCATTGTGCATTTGTTATCCTAGCTTTGGGAGGTAGAGGCAGGCAAGTCCCCAGGCCTCCGTGATCAGCCAGCCTAGTCTAGCCTATTCATCAATGAGAGGCTGTCTCAAAGAACAAAGTGGATGACTTTTGCAAAACAACAGGCAATGTTGCACTCTAGTCTCTAGATATATATGTGCAAACTTGCCCATATATGCACACATCGCATGTTCACCTACACACACACACACACACACACACACACACACACACACACACACAGGAAACGCAGCATTCATTTAGTCCCTAAGTTCTAGGAAATCCTCATGAAGCACATTGGAGAGGCTGAGCTTATCCCTCACAATTGCACAGCCCAGGGCCTCTGCTCTCCTGAGAGCTTTAGGGGATTTGTAGCTCCCCTGAAGGGGTTCTGATGGTTATGAAGTCAGAAAGATGTGGGTTCATGGCTCTGTTTCTTACTTACAGCTGAGAGAACTTAGGCTAATGGCATAATCTTTCCTTGAGCTTCAGTACAGCCTCTGGTAACAGGGTGTAGTTGCTGAGTTATGGGGACTTTAACTGACCCTAAGCAGATACCTCACTGGGGCACGTGAAGGAATAATAGCTAAAGTTACTGGTGGTTTGTAACCAGTTCCTAGAGTAACTTTGATTTCCATCCTGGATATGTTGAGTTGTTGGTTTTTTGTTTTTTTTTTTTTTTTTTTTTTTTTTTTTTTTTTTTTTTTTTTTTTTGTCAAATAGTAAATAACCCGTTGTGAAGAAGGTATTACAGAAGGTTTGTTTGTGGGCAGAAGGTTTGTTTCTTACATAATCGGGAGAAGAGCCAGATTGCAGTTCAACAGTCTTCCATCAAGTTCAGTGTAATTGTGGTGCTGATTCAGAATCTTTATGGCTGTGATTACCTCCTGTAATCACCACCGCGCTCCTCAGCTCCTCAGTGGGAAGGGAGGGAGGCTGTCCCCCACTCTGCTGCCCACAGGAAAGACTGCCCTCAGGTGTAAAGTCCAATTACCAGCTACAGTTGGGAAGAACACACACAGAGGTACATTCCTGAGCCCTGAGCGCTGGCTGTTTGTCCTCTCCTTATAAGGAGTGAGTTATCATGAGCCTCGCAGGAGGGTTACGGCTGTTTCTCCCTCTTCAAGTGGCTGAAATATCATTTTCCTTAAAGGGGTGGGGTGGTGATTAAGCAGGCTAACCATGCCAGCGCTTTTTGTATCCAAGTAGGAGGATGTTTACAGACCTTGCGACAGAGGTGGGGATTATGTCTGATCCTAGGGACTCCCAGAAGACACGCTCGAGAGCCTCCCTGTGTCCCCTAGAGGAAGATCAGCCAGAAAAGCCATGTCTCCAGCCGTTGGCCGGAAAAGTTGGCCTGGTAGGAGGAGCTGGGCCGTAAACTCGTTGAGGGTTGAGGGCTGTGCCTCGTTCCTGGCCTCATCCTCTGTGTGTTACGGGGAACAGACTGCCCCTGGCTCTCACAGCCATGATGCCGTGCCTCACTACCAGTCAGAAGCACAGAGCCGTAGTGTGCTGCAGGAACCTCCTGTGAATGTGAGCTGAAAGAAAGCCTGTCTCTTTTAGGTGTTTAAGGCAGGTGTTCTTGTCACAGTGATTGAAAAGATGATTAACACAGGCCATCTTGTCTTTCTTTGGCGTTCATTATTAACTTGCTGCTGAAGCAAATAAAAACAGTGGGACACTGCGATGAATCCTGGCTTTAGATGGAGATTTTCTGTCAAAGCCTCCCATGCTAGGCACCAGTGCAACCATACTGAAAAGTGATAGGGCATCCAGGAAGTGGGGCTTAGAGGATCAGAACGTTCAGTGGAGTGTTTGCCAAGAGCGATTCATTGTTGTATGGCGAGTGTAGACCCTACATGACCTCTTGCTGCTCCTCTCCTGGCGTGATCATTTCTGCGTGCACTCCTGCTGTTCTTACACACTCTTCTCACCCAGGATGCCGCCTACCATGCTGTGCCTGAGCCAGAAGACGCTCCCCAGAGGCGAACATCTCGAATTTCTCATCTTCAAAATTCTGAGCTGAATGGACCTCTTTCCCTTTTAAACGTACTCGGTGTCAGGCATTTTGTTATAGCAGCACAAAACAGACCACTGCACTTTCAAATCTTTGCCTTTCTCCCCTGTGGTGCTTTAATATAGCAATGGGTACTCTTTGCCTTTTTTCCTGGTCCTTTGAGATCTGAGGGAGACAGGAACACCATCGGGCAGAACCCGTGCTGTTCCAACCACAAGGGAGTGCTCCCAGGAGACCTTGTACTGGTGTCTGAGAAGAACCCAACTGGGAGCTGAGGGGAACTCAAGGCTGCTGGTGTCAGGGATGGACTGATGCCCGCTGCATCTCTCGAGACACCGGCATCTCAGAGATTACAGCATTTGAAAACCCACGGTCAGAAATTAGGCCTTTTACATTAACTCTGAGAAGCATTCCACTGATGTTCCTAGAGGAAAAAAAAAAAAATTTCTACCTTAACTAATGCTGATATGATAG
The DNA here is from genome assembly GCF_907164565.1 of Psammomys obesus. Taxonomy (NCBI): domain Eukaryota; kingdom Metazoa; phylum Chordata; class Mammalia; order Rodentia; family Muridae; genus Psammomys; species Psammomys obesus. The sequence goes on from NW_026596095.1 coordinate 9,546,008, forward strand.
AGCCTAACAAATCTTTAGACTCGTTCTTTACATAAACAGAACAGTTGGACAAGCCGTGAAGCACCCACACACACCATGTGTGTACTTTTGTAAGAAACGACAGCTATGTTTGTCTTCAAAAAGTTACATAGTACACTCACGAACAAAACAAGCCCACCTTCACTTGGAAGCTTCCCAAGGACAGCATGGCCTTCCTTCAAGGAATTGAGAGAACTCTGTGAACACGGGCTCTGCCGAGGATGGGATTTCTATACTCACTTGCAACATCATGGGAGGGCAGCTGGATCTTGACTCAGGGAAATATAGTTTGCATTATATAAAACGCAAGGCGCGATTTACTGCGAGGAACCACAATAAGTAATCATTATTGACACGTGTGGGTGCATGTTACTGGAGAGTGAACCTAGGACATGCTGATTAAGTGCTCTAACCACTGAAGGCTATATTCCTGTTTTATTTGTAATTGTGTGTGTGTGTGTGTGTGTGTGTGTATGTGTGTTCGTGCACATAGTGCAGGCACACATGTACCCCACTGCCCTTGGAAGTCAGAAGACAACTTTGAGTTTTTGTCCTTGCCTTCCACCCTGTTTGTGAAAAACGACATTGCTGAAATTGTCATCTAAGTAGCAAAAGTGAGAGTATGGGTTCAAAGGCTCTGAGGACCACGTGGCAATTGTCAACCGTGACGGTGGCAGAAGTGCAGAGCCTCTAAATCCTTACCTCTTTCCAGTGAAAAGTCTGTGTTGGAGACAGGGAAAATCTTTAACTTGTTAGAAGCTGCCTGTACTGACTGCGTGGGTGGAAACCTATTTACTTAAAAATTGAATTCTTGATTCACATCCAGCCTTTTCTAATGATCCATTTAAGGAAAGGGAAGCGCTCCCTCATGGGATTCGCTTACAAAGTCTTGAGTAACCTGTAACTGAGTTTATCTAACAAAGGGCCCATCCCTGACTCAGCCTACTGAAATCAGGAGTCTTGTCGGAATGCAGAGAGCTCCCTAGACAGATAAAGCACTCTTATTTCATCCCAGAAGCATCTTTCTAACAACAGGCAGCACTGAGCCTGCAGATAATGACCAGCGTGGACAGGCTCCTCAGGGTACAAGCTTCACAGCCTGATGCTTCTCTGGTCACACCTCATCCCAATGACATCATCCTTTCCCCCTTACTACAACTACACCCCCCCCTTCCCTAGCCTCAATCTATTTTCTGGAAGGATCTAAAGTCTCTTTGATGAGGACTCTGTTTTCCACTGATGTTTGGAAAGACAGTCTGACTGCACATTCACACTCCACTGCCAGACTAAGATGTCTAACGCTTTCCTCAGCAGAGTGCTGAGAGGGGGAAGCATGGGGTAGGTAATAATCCAGAGAAGAGCAAAGGGCCCAGAGTGGGAATCTAGGGTCAAAAGGCTAACTTACTGTAGGAACTGGGTCGAGAGTCAGCTCTAGCTCCAAGTCACCGAGGCCTGTCCCTAATCTTGATTGCTCTTTCAGCACAAAGCACCTTTGACCACTGCCTGTTCTTCAGCCTGGTCAGACACGGAGAAGGTCTGTGAGAAAACAGAGCCCTGATTTTCCTTCCATCTGTGACTGTCATGGACACGAGGCCGGTAGTATGCTGTGGTGAATGAAGCCATGAAGTAGTTAGGCCTCATTTAATTTTTTTCCTTTTTAAGTTACTACTATCTTTTAAGTGTATGTGTATGTATGTATGATGTGTAGGGAGTACCATGGCATGTGTGTGGAGGTCAGAGGACAACTTGTGAGAGTCAGGTCTCCCTACCACGTGGGTTCCGGGACTGAATTCTGATCATCTGGCTTCACCTCCTGAACCACCTCCAGAGCCTAACTCTTCAAATCACTCTTATCTCCCTACGTCTGTGCTCCCCCCTTAGGAAAAACAAGATAGTCAAAATGGGAACTTTCCAAATTTCTTGATGGTTCTAAAAGACTATGCTTCCCAAGTTCCCCCTGACAAAGCTGCTTCTTGAGGATTTAATAGATCACCAGCCTTTGTTGCTCTTATCCCCCAGGAATGAAGAGAGAGCCCGGGGATCCCTAATCTGTCCTTTGGGACACCCCCTCCACCCCCCGCCTGTGGTTGATCAGTGTGTAAACAGCAGTAAGCACCAGACCCTATCTGGAGCCTTGGTCTTTTCTGCTGCCTATGGGACCTTGGGTAATCTCTGTCCTTCTGCTCTTTATCACTCAGAGTGAGTGACAGCTCCTGCACAGCACTGGCTGTGGGAGGTCAGAGCTGATGCCCAGATAGTGAGTGGGATAATGCCAGGCTCATTGCAGTATTACTTCCCCTTCACTGGCTGAGTCACACAAGGTCGCATGTGTTCAGAGGAGGGAGTCCCTGAGTTTCCCTAGACAGTTATGGGGCTCTAGGCTCAACGGCTATATCAAAGTAACCCCCAAGCACCCCAAACCAAATTGTTCAAGAAGCAATCAGAAAGGGTGGTAGAGTGGTTACCCAAATTTCTACCTTATGACCAGCTCGGGGCCCACCATACTTGGAAGACGACCTAGCTCTCTCTCAGCCACCGGACATCCATGGTCACAGCCCTCAAGAGACACTGGCTCACAACCATCTATAATAAGATCTGGGTGCTCACTTCTGGTGTGTGCAGGTGTACATACAGGCAGAATAATGTATACATAATTAATAAATAAATCTTAAAAAAAAAGAAGTGATTCTTTCACTACGCTGGGAGGTGCTTAATGTCAAGTGCCATGTCTTTGGCTCCTCAACCCCCCCCCAAAAAAAAAAAACATGGCAGCAGAAAAGACACAGAGCTCAGAAAGCTCAGAAGGCAATTTGGCTGAGGATGAATGCATTCCTGGAGGCTCAGTCAGCCAAGAACAGAAAGCTGAGGAACTAACTGGCTTAGCTGATGTCACCTTGCATATTTTCCCATTCATTACCATGCGATTTCTTTATATCTTCCAATAAGTGCAAGGAAAAAAAAAACGTGTCTTTGGATGTGTGTATGTGTGAAATCTAACTCTTAGGAAATTCTTTGACTCATTACAGGACTCAAAAGAAATGTACTTCACGCTCGTAGCCACAGGGAGCTATTTCCCAGTCATGAATGAGTTAGATGTTGGGCAGGAAAAATGGCTAGCATGCCCAGTGGGATGAATATTTGTAAATTTTATAGAATTAAATTTCTTAATGGGAAACTTACTTCAGTCATGAGTTTTGGTAACTGTCCCTGATTTAATTGCTAACAGCCAGTAGTCTCAAAAAGCGATGTAATTCAGTCATTACTTTGACATGTATTTCACAGTTAGTTCCTTGATGGGAAAATCACACTGCTCAAGTGAGCTTGTGGGAACTCACTGAGATGTTATAGGTTGCGTGAAAAGCACCATGTGGCTTCGATTGCTTTGAACATTTTTTGATAGAGATGGGTCCAGTTTCTTACCACAGAACATTTGTAGGGAGCTTTTTGTCACTATAACAAAATAGCAGAGATGATCAGCGTCAGAAGGGGAAAGATTTCGGCTCACAGTTTTAGAGCTTTTTAAATGTTTTTATTTTATTTATTTTCCATTTCAATCCGTGGTTACTTGGAGCAGGCCCTGTTGCCCGTAAGCCTGTTGAAAGGCAGTATGCCACGGCTGGAGTACCCGGCGGAGGAAGCTGCTCACATCACGGTGGCAGATCGAAGAGGAAGCGGAAAACCCCAAGCGGCAATGTCTCCCCAGAGCATGCCCCAGTGGCTTAATTTTCTCCCCCTAAGCTACATCCCTTAAAGGGCTCCTCATTTTCCAGTAGTGCTACATGCTGAGACTGGACCTTCTGGGACATTTAAGATCCAGACTAAAGCGAGGGCCGGTGCCATCAAGGTTAATGAGCTGCGTTTGATCCCCGTAGCAGGCAGAAAAAGCTGATTCCTGCATGTCGTCCATGTTGCTCAGGTTGACCTCCACATGAGCACAGGAGCACATGTGAGCCACCCCAGACATAATCAATAATAGTTAAAAACAGGATTGGGACGTGCAACGTCCATAAACCTTCTCTGTCCCTCTGCCAGTTTTCAGATGAGGCCACGCTCAGCAAGCTATGCGGAGGGAACGCATCGTTCTGGGCACATGCAATCGCTTCTACATAATTTGCCTGGCGTATGGCACCAAACGCATTGCAGACTGCACTGTGACTTGCTGGTCCTTGATGCTCTACTTCTCCGAGGCTTTGCTCTAGGACAGGTTCATAGCACGGCAGCCTCTCTAGGATGGCTCCTGGTAGAAGCTCCCCTCCGGCCTCAGAATCAGGGAGAGTGGTGTCTTTCCTAGGGAAGCAGATGGAGCTGACTGGGGATGGTGGAGGGGCGCTTGTGAATTAGTTGCTTTTATATCCTCACCTGGTGAGCACTGGACAGCTGGGAGGCACACTGGCTCCACACCAACACTTGAAACATTGCCAAATTGGCTTACTCTCCTCCTGTCTCATACCTGGCATCATCTGCATTGATTAATGCAACAGATAGTTACTGAGTGCATGCTACGTGCCGAGTTTTATTCTAGATGCTATCCTGACTGTATGAGGCCCAGGCTCCTCCACACAGAGAGCTTACAGCCCACTGGGGGAAACGCACAACAAAGGGTGGTTCTACGCTTGATTTCACCACATACACCACATTAGTAATAGAATGGGCAGTAAGCTAGAGAAGAATGGGGTGTAAAGGGGTGTTACAAGGAGGGCTGGGGGTGACGCATGGAGAAGGCACCATCTGAGCAAAGCCTGAAGAAGGTAGAACTGACTGTACTGTATGGGTCCTGGCAAAACAGAACAAAACAAACATCCTAGGGAGGTCAGAGTCCCAAAGCAAGAGTGCCCCCAGAGTGTCGAAGGAAGAGCAGGAGACTGTTGTGGCTTGGAGAAGGTGGGGAGGACTGCTTCACTTGCTGGTTTGCTGGTTACCTGGACCTCTGGATTTCCTGACTTCGGGTATTGGTATCGGCCACCGAAAGAATCCTATGAGCCTACCCAGCAGAAAGAAGCCTACGTCCTCTTTCCCCTACATACAGGCTTCTTTTTCCTTACCTTGGGTTGGGGGGTTGGAAGGGAGGCATAAGCTTTAAGGAACCCCCAATAAAGCAGTATTTGGAAAACTAGCCCCTACGCTTTCCTCTCAGGAAAGGGGTACAAGGTTCCTAGTCTATAATAGAATTTGTGGACAGACATAGGGGGCATGTGAAAGATGGGAGGGATGAAGATGTTTCAGCTTGAAAACTCAGAAGACTAGAGTGTGAAAGTGCATGCTCTCACAGGAGGGAAGGCCAGAGGCTGGATCTGGTCATGCTATGTGCGAGGGGACTCATTAGGCCCTGACGGAGAGTGAGCTTTGGTTCTGGGCAGAAGTACTGGATGGACAGACATGCTGATGGGTTATAGAGACAGCCCTGCAGGAAATGACGAAGCAGGGACAAGTAAGTTTGGGGGGAGTCTGGACAACTATAAAGCCAGCTTTGTTTTCTTGGATTAATTTTCTAGGCTGAATTTCTTTATGAAATTCAATTGAACGAATCTCCTTAAACTTTTTTCAGAACAGGTTATACACGGTGGCAACAGGGCAGCTGTCATCATATAGGAGATGCTGTTTAAACATTGTTGAGTTTCCTATCACACAGCTCGAGGACCTGAGTTCAGTCCCTGAAACCCACATAAAAGCCAGGTATGGATTTTGTGTTTGTAATTTCAGCACTGGGAAGGCAGAAATGGGAGGATTCCTGGTGTTTGTTGGTAAACAAACACTAGCAAATTGGCAGGTCCTACTGAGAGACCCTGTCTTTAAAAAATAAGGTGGACAGTTCCTGAGGAATGACACCCACAGTGCCAGCAGGGCCTGCAGCAGCACCAGGAGCCAGTGAGGACAGGACAAAGAGCCTGTCATTGAGGAACCTGGAGGGGAGTGACAAGTATTAGGTGTGTAAATTAAGCACATGATCAAGACAACTTCAGACAGTCCCAGGGAAGGGGGCAGGCCAAGGTGGGAAAAGGTGCTTTGGGAGCTGAAGCTCCACTGAGGCCGTGCTCACTGAACAGACGCTGAAGCGGTGAGGGAAGCTGAGAGGCTGTGCAGGAAGAGCACCCATGCTTGGGAGCTGGATAAAAGGGAGGGAACGGGCATGACCTTGGCACCCAGGGGGAAGGAGCTAGGCCCAGTGGGACAAAGTGCTAGGAACGGAAGGCCAGGAAGGAAAAAGTGGCAAGGTCAAGTTGAGCCTTGGCTGCATGGCAAGGACGCTGGCTTCACTTTCAGGGAACACAGGAAACCACTGTAAGTTTCCCAGCAGGGGGACGCTGTACTGTGTATTGTGATCTGTCCTGGCTGCTGAGGGGAGAAAAGCCCTGAAAGGGGACAGGGCACACCTGGAGGATGGCTCCGTGGGTGAGGAGGCAGATGATGGAGGGCCACAGCGGGAGTGCACACGTGTCCTTTGAACTCATGGCTAGTGGACTGACGCCAGGAATAGAGATGTCGAAGATGGTACCTGGGTTTGGGTTTAAGCAACTAGAGGACAGTTGAAATCGGGCAACTAAAAGACAGGTTTCAGGGAGAGGGAAGGCTTCCTTTCAAGACTGTTAAGTCTGAAATAGGGCTTAGTCACTTTCCGGTTCTGTGTGTTCTCTCTATAAAGAAAGTCATGGTGTCACTGAATTACCGTTTGTTGAGTGACTGGATAGTGGCCATTTTGCACGGGAGAAGTCCAGAGTTAGAAGAGAGGTGATTCAGGATAACGACACAACACCAACACCCTCGGAAGCTGTTTCTCTGTTGCCTTCATCTGTCAGCTCAGCCACCTGCAGAGGCCTCATCCAGATGCCTCCCCCATCTCTATGCTATGGTGAAGAACGTGAGGCTCAGAGGTTGTGTGGATTATCAATGTGCCCACCCCAGGGGCAGATGCGGGCCAGAACCTGTGTCTCTTCAACCACCACCCCACACTAAACTTCTGCCTGTCACCAGAGAGATCCGCTTTGGAAGGGCCCATGTCACACAGAACTGCCTGAGGTCCTTTGTGGCCATGGTGAGTGGTTGGACTAAGGGTGTGAAATGCAAGTTGAGTGTGAAAGTGGCCATCAGTAGGCAAGAGAAGCCAACTGACACTTCTAGTCATGGCAGATCAAGTTTTGTAACAGAAGCAATGTCGCCACAAAGGCTCTTCCTCGCCCAGGGAAGCAGAAGCTTCACGGAGAAAGGGTGGGTCCTGCCAGACGACCTGTGCACCAGCCCAGCCTCTCTCTGGGTAGTTCGGGTCATGGTTGATAAATGGAAGGACAGGGAGGGCAGTGGGTGGCACCTTTCCCAGGAGTATGTACTTCCAATGCCCCAGTTTCTGGTCTCTCAGTTTCACAACTGGTTTGGCACATTCTCGTTAATTATTTTAAAATTTCCACATCAAGGATAGAAATCTAGATCTCATTTTTACAAGTGCAAGCAGCCTTGGCTCTCCTGGACTCAATTTGTGGACCAGGTTGGCCTTAAACTCACATAGATCCACCTGCTAGGATTACAGGTGTGTGCCGCCATGCCTGGCTGTCTTGTCTGATTCTGAGCTTCATAGAGATGTGGTCATAGAGAATGTAAGAATTCTCTTGTGATCACAGCTGTAGAAGATTCCCTCAGATGCGTATTGCGTTCCCTTTATACGGTCTAGCACTGACAGACATTTGAGCCCATTCCAGGGTAGGGTTGTTTAAATAGGGCAGCTACGTACAATTCTGCACACGCACTCACATACATACGTTTCTGGGTAAGATTGCTGTGTACCCATGGTACCTCCCATGGGGGAAGCCAGCTCCCACTCCCATCGAAAGTGTTCTGGAACTTCAGCTGCTTCACAGCTTCCTCTCCACCATCTTAGTATTATCCATTCACTTCCTTGTCCCTCAGCAGAGCGGGTGGTGGCAGAATACTGTGGTTTCTAATGTGTTATCTCGTCTCTATCTTTCTAGGTTGCAACAGCAGTAACTCAGAAGTTTATAAACAAGAGAAATTTGTCTCGTGGCTCTACTGATTAGGAGAGTGACATGATGCGGAGTGAGTGCCTGGCGAGGGTCAGCTTTCTGATTCATAGGCATCTTTCTGTGTTCTCCCTGGGGTACAGAGGTTATTGTGAGAGACACTAAAACTATACATGAGGCCTCTAACCCCATAATCTGATCAGACTCCCAAAAGTCCTGATACTATCACTTCCAAAGCAGGGGAATAGGATTTCAATGTGTAAATTTAGGGAGGATCCAAACATCACATTACAGTAAGTTCTCTGGTGACTAGAAGCTAGGCATCTTTTTTGTTTTGGTAATTTAGATTTTTTTTGTGTGTGTGTGTGAAGTATGCCACGGATTCTCAGTCTTTCTCAATATTTTACCTCTTGTATTTCTCTTATCATCGATAGGTCATGTTTTTATATGGATCTCTCCCTCCCCCCCCTTTTTTTTAAGGAATTCTATTAGGTAAAATTCATTTGAGATATATATATATATATATCTTTAGTGAACTCTAGCCACTGGCTCACCCAGGCTAGCAACAATGCCTGAACCTCAGTCTTCCTGGAAAAAGCCCACACAGACACGCACTTTCTCGGAAGCAGAATGTAAACTTCTTTCAAGGATCTCAGAACTCACACAAGGCTGGGTCTTGAGCTAGAAGGTGTTAATTGGGGCCCTCAGTCGTTCCACAAGAATTTTAATATGTCTCCAAGCATGAGTTTAGGAGTTAAGGGGCTAAGTTTCTAGGGTCTGGGAAAAATAGGATATATTAGAAATAATCTCTAAGCCTAAACTTGTTCAAAGTGGTTTGGTTTGTGCTTTAAAGTAACCCGGGGATTTCCTGGGAATGAGGTCACTAATCCAGGGGGAATCCTGTCGAGGGTATTCTGGGAGGCACCAAACCTCAGAGGGTGGGGAAAAAATTACAAACTCAAAATTTTCTTCTCTGTGCGTCTTCTATCATCCTGTGGTTAAGAATCCTGATACATTTATGTTACTTCTTTATTGCTCATAGTGTAGAAATCTCAAGCCAACACAGTTTGCAAAAAAGAGACAAGAAGAAAGAGAAGGAGGAAAAGAAGCAGAAGAAAAAAGAAGAAAGAGAAGAACAGGAAAGAAGAAGAAGAAGAGGAGGAGGAGGAGGAGGAGGAAGAAGAAGAAGAAGAAGAAGAAGAAGAAGAAGAAGAAGAAGAAGA
>NW_026596095.1:9555225-9583212 GCF_907164565.1 Psammomys obesus
GAAGAAGAAGAAGAAGAAGAAGAAGAAGAAGAAGAAGAAGAAGAAGAAGAGCTTGCCACCACTCCCAGGATAGTCTCATCCCAGAGAGACATTTGCCAGATATCTTGGCTGCTCAACTGTTGTGCCCCCCTGGTAGGCAGATAGCTAGAGTAACATGGCAGGTATGAGGCCCTGAAAGAAGAGTGTGGCCAACAGCCAGGTGTGCCAGTCAAATATTTTGTAAAGGTGTGGCCTTTACCACCTACTAGACTGCGGCAGAATAAATTCCATGAACCCTATTTCTTCATCTGATAAAGTCAAGATAAAGATACTTCAATGGACAGATTTGAAGTCCAATGACCTTGAAGTAACACATACATGAGGACCCTTACTTATTTTTCCTTTACTGCTCATCCCTGATAGGAGCCTTTCCTTTCTCCAAACCCAGAGAATAACTTCAGTTACTCAGTAAAGTCTTTTTTTTTTTTTCCTTATCTAGATGACCACAACCTTGAACATATGAATAGATCCTGTTCTTTAATAAACACTTGAATGCCTACTTGAGTCTTGTGCTCCAGGCTAGCTAGGAATGTGGCCCAACTCAAAATCATAAACTTCCTTTTAAAATTATGAGACATTATTTTTGCATGTGTGTGTGCGTGGGCACACGCACCCACCCACACACTCGTGAGCTCAACTGTTCTGGTTTGTGTGTGTATGTGTGTGAACTTTATAGACAACCACCTTGTGTTCCAATGGCAAAGGGTTGGACATGCCGGTTTGAGAACAAAACAGACAAAAGTCTGTCATGGAAATACCAGATAAGGAAGAGACCCTGACCAAGTAAATCGTTACACATAGAGGAGGTTGTCTGTCAGGAATGTGGGGAAGGAGGTTGCATGACTGAAGTGTGAGGCTCCCAAGATATGGGTCCAGGTCATCCTGCAAACTCCAATTCCCAATTCCAAAGGTTGAATTCCTTAGGCCTGACTTAGCTTTCTAGGCTCTGTACTCAACAGTCATCCTCTTCCTTCCCATTCAGCCATCTCTGTGATCTCAAGCAGCCAGCAGCCAGGCTCCAGGTCAGAAGCTCAGCAGTGACAAAGAGAAGCAGTGACAAGGTGCACAGAGGAGTATAGGACAGCACTTGAGGTCGCCCAGTCTTCACGATTAGATCACCCTGAGCAGGATGCTCCCCCTGGCTAAGCTCGGGGCCATGTTCTCTTGAGTAAAATTGGACTGAGTCCAGTTTTATGTACTTCAGAGTCCTTCCTTGTCTGTACACGAAAGACACACTCCCGTCTAAACTCACCTGAGACTAACAGCTGCTTATTTCTTGGCAATTTTCCCCTGGTGTTTCTTGTCTTGGTGGAATTAATCCTTGCATAGTAACACACATTTCTGTCCCATGAGAATGTTATCTGGTTTGGATTTTTTTTTCCTTGTTTTTTTCTTTCTTGTCTTCCCTGCTACTCAGTGTCCACCTGAACCACCCTTGATCACGCTTAGTAAGAATTCCACTGCAGCTTTGTGGCAGTGGCATTGAGGGTGTGCTGCTTAAGTCAGAGGGTTCACAACAGCCGCCACAAGCTATCTCCGGACTTTATGGAATCATTTGTTTTCCAGCTCGTAAACACTGGGCTTAACAGATGGACAAATGACATGAAATCCTGTAAATACGAAGTAAAAGTGCCTTATAAAATTGTACAGTCAAAGATGGCCGCTTGAACCTGCCAAGCCCGCAGAATTGAGATCTGTGAGGGAAGGCAGGCAACTTCCTTGGAGGAGAAGCAGAGAGTGATAATGTCTACAGTGCACAGTTACAGTGACGAGACCATGGTATATAAGAACCCAATCGGGTTCTTTCTTTCCCTTTAACTAATCAGCAGCTGGATTCTTAGCACGTTGTAGAGACAGTGCTAAGATCCTATAAGCAGTGAGAAGTCACGGGTGTGGAATCATGTCCTTTAGATTTCCACTTGAGCATTACTTCAACATCAGCTGTGTGTGTGTGTGTGTGTGTGTGTGTGTGTGTGTGTTCTCATTCCTAAGGTTTGGGGTGGGGATATATCTGTGCGGGGAGAGGTTAGTGACTTAGCAGGCTCTGGGTAATGTCTGACACACGGCTCATGCTCATCAGCTGCCCCTGAGTTCCCAGGCCAGACCCAAATCTCTACCCTTCCCAGCTGGGCTATGTATCTGAAGAATGAGCGTCCTGTCCAAGCAGATACCCACCGAGAGGCCCAGGGGCATAGCCTCCTCCTCTTCACCCTGAAGTTACCTCCTTCTCTCTGCCATCATATTGCCCTGTCAGTTCTTATCTCTCTGCGTTTGGCAGGCTTAAACTTGTGATGGTATGCACAGAATTGCTTTTATTTTTATTACAGAGTGATGTTGACATATATGGCATTTATTTCTATTTTGAAACAGTCTTCCAAGCTAAACTGATTTGTTTTGTTAAAAAAAAAAAAAAAAAGACATTCACACATGGATAAGACGAGAAGTGTTTGGTCAACAGATTGTCCTTGGGTTTTAAAAATGGCATAAACATTGGCTTGAAACAGAAAGGAAGCAAGGAGGATAGGTTTATGGGAGGGCTTGGAGGGGGGGAAGGGAAGGAAGACATTGTAATCATATTATAAACTCAAAAATAAAAGAAAAAAGAGAATAGGCTGAAGAGCTGTCCCAGTGATTAAAAATATTGGCTGCTCTTCCAAAGGATCCAAGTTTGATTCCCAATACCCACATGGCAGCTCCCCACTGTGTGTAACTCCAATGCCAACAGCTCCAATGCTGTCTTCTGACCACAAGCATGCAAGTGTTGTACAGACATACATGCAGGCAAAACGTCCATCCACATACACTAATAAAACTATTTTTAAAAAGAATAAATGAGACAGTGATGTGCTTGACTTCTGAAAATATAACTGGACTTCACCAGGAGCAAATACAACAAGCCAGAGGAAGACAAGGCCAAGCCTTGTCCCACCCACCCATCTCAAGCCTCATCTCCACTGACCCTCCCTGTGCTCATGGACTGATGCTTTCCTCCACTCTCTCTCCTGCACCAAGCACGTGGTCTGCCACATAGATTTGGAAAAGGCTTTTGACAGACTAAATACTGATTATTATTATATTATTATTATTATTATTATTATTATTATTATTATTATTATTATATTTTTATAGCCATTGTACATGTAGGCACAGGTTTTTTTTGTTTGTTTGTTTTTTTCTTTTTTCTTTTAACAGATATAGAGCAGAAGGTCACAGGAAACTTTCTCAAGGCCTCAGATTGGAGAGGTCCTAAGTAATGTGTTTCCAGAGCCCATTGTGTGCTTGTTTTCCTCTGTAGCTCAGCAAGTCACAGCACCTCTCTGGACTCGTTTCTCTTACCTGAATTCAGAGTGGCAGGCTGGATGAGATTCTATGATCTGTTGAAACTCTAAATGTCATAAGCAGTGCCTAAGGTGGACCTTGAAACACATTTTAGTCATTATGCCCGGAGGGTTCCTATATGATTTTTATTTTCAAGAGTGTGTTTCTTGTGCAATCATTATAGTACCAGCAATGCTCACTTAATCTTTTACTTTATTACCATGTGGACTATTCCCATGTCTATGCTCTGTGCTCTAAGCCTTCCCAGGCATTTCAAAGTTTGTGACTTTCTATAAACCTATCTTATCTTAAGGTGAAAGTGAACTATGCTCTGCACTCCACAACACTCAAGTTTCCTCATTTTTTCTCTTTTAAGGACAATAGCAAAATTTGGGTACTTTGTTGCAAGTCTCAAATAATCACTTGTCTTAAGATAGAGAAGATTCTTTTTAGAAGTAATAACTCTTAGTTTTTAATGGAAGAACAGATTCTAAATTGTGTTTATATATAAACAATGGACACTCAAAATGAAATTAAAAAATAATTTCATATCATGGGCTAGAGAGATGGCTCTGTGGCTAATAGCACTTACTGCTCTTGCAAATGACCCAAGTTCTTTCCCCACAACTCTCATCAGACTGTTCAAAACCACTTCTAACACCAGTTCCAGGGAATCTGATACCTTCTGGCCTCCAAGGAAACCTGCACGAACAGCACACCAAAACTCACAGGGACATATACATATACACATGAATTTTAAAAAGAAGAAATTTACAATTACATCAAAAATCATAAAATGCTTAGAAGTAAATTTAACTAGAAGAACATAAGTCTTGCACACACTGAAAATTCTAAAATATTGTTAAAAATGTAAGACTAAACATAAAATCTGATATTTGCAACCAAAGAAGTTAATATTATTAAGATGGCCACACTCTTCGAAATGAATTGTGCATACAACAAAAAACCCAATTAAAATCCAAGATGGCTCATTTTGGAGAAACTGATAAGCTAATGTCAAAAGTCATATGAGAATTCAAGAAACCCAGAATAGCCAAACACATATGAAAAAAAAGAACAGATTTGAAGGTTGATATTTCCTTGTTCCAAAATTAAATGCAAAATTTATCTGATCAGGACAACAGGGTTCTGGTACTAGGACAACCATAAATAATATTGAGAGAATGTAGAGCACAGAAACAAACCTTTATTTACAGTGATAACCCATTAGTAGTGGGTTTTTAGTAAGAGTGTCACGACAGTTCAGTGAGACTGTTTTTACCAGAAGGCTTAGGAACAAGCAGATGTACCATGCAAGAGAATGAAGGTGAACTCCTACCCCATATGCAAAAAAGAATTTTAAATGGATCAAGGTCCTTGTATAAGAGTCAACATCAAAACATTCTAAGAAGGAAGCAGAGGTGTAACTGTACATCACCATGATTTGATGGCTGTTTCTTAGTTATGACCCCCAAAGCACAAATAATCAAGGACAGGAGGGAGCAAGTCAGAATTAGCCAAAGCAGATACACTTGTCCTTCAAAGGACACTACGGACGTGGTGAAAAGACAAGCCAGAAGATGGGAGAGAGTGTTTGTAGATCATGTGAGCTGTGAAGGGTCCCCAGAGGTCTCATAACGCAATAGCAAAAAGAATAACTCCATTTAACAATGAAGGATGAAGGAACTTGGGCGCTTATATACTGATTCCCCACTTATTAGTAGAGAGCTGGTACTAACTTAAAGTCTTCCCAAGCTTCTGGTCAGAAGTCTTGGGGACGCTTAAATACAAAGGCAGAGAGTAACCATTGGTGATGGGTAGGGCTGTGCTCAAGGAATAAGGATGAAGTGCTGAAAGCAATTGCAACACTTCCACACAGAGAGTTGAAGGTGACGTTCAAGGATATACCAAATGCATCAGAATGTCATGCGTTAGGTAAAGGTCAGAGAAAACAAAGAGATGGAAGAAAAGTAAATCTTCCTGGCAAGGCAACAATTGTCTTTCTAGAAGATGCACGAGGTAGACATTGTTTTCCAGTAATCATTTGCCCAGTTCTGTTGTTCAAAAATACCCATTGCGGGGGCAAAACGGAGTCTGCTCACTACAGTCAGGGAGATCTTCCAGCACAGGGTTATGTCACTTCAGTGTGTGGGGTCTAGTCTAAAGCAGGTTTGCTTGCAAAAGCTTGATTTGAACTAGATGAAGATCACGGCACACTGAAGACCGACGGACATGAGAGAGCCGAGGCTGTGAGCTGGGGTGTTAAGAAATCTAGAACAGGAAATAGCTGTTTGATGTTAATTACTGAACAGCCATCTAAACCATGGTTTCAAGAGGAAAGTTCTTGAGGCAAGTCAAGTATTTTCTGGAAGGCTGAAGTCAGGTTAATGTGGCCAGAAACTGTGTAAGCAGAGGTGACTTCTCACCTAGGGCAGAATCTTATGACATCACCACTAAAACATAGATGAGTGAAAGCGGCTGTGTAGACATCAAAATATTCAACCCAAGCTGAGAGGGAGAGCCTAGGGCTTGCTGATAAGGGAAAGCGTACATGCTTTCAGTTCAAGAGGAGAAACGTGACACCACAGAGTGGTAAGGCTGCCGCAGTTCCTGTGCCCTAAGCAGGCTCTGTCATTGTGGGGCAGGATAGAAAGACAGGGAAAAGTATGGGGATAGTGGGAAGGGAAATAAACCCCTCACTCTCTCCAGAGACTGGTCAAAGCTGGCAATCAGCAATTCCTACAAATTAAAAGCACTCTCTATAAAGCTGGCCAACGTAGGAATAACATTTCTTTTGCAGAGCGATCTTTTCAACTAAGAATGTTAAAATAGCAATGGAGCGTGTAGAAAACTGAACATTTGTAAACTTGTATGTGGCATTAGTCCTCTCACAGATTTTTTTTCCAGAAACTTCACAAACAAGACTATTGAATTCTTAAATGTTTGGGTTTCTGCTTTAATGGGCCAAGTCTTGTCCAAGAGATCACTGAGCTTTATTGTGTAAGAATAGAAAGAGAACGAGAGCTTTTGTACAGAAGAGCTGGTAGGGGACTCTGCCAGAGAAAAAGACACTACACTGGGTGTCTCTATGATTTTATGCGGGCTCATGGCAGGACTGCTGTCCTGGAAGTGTCCCAGTAGTGGGGCTTGGAGAAACTGCCAGTGTCCAAGGGTTTTGCTGGACCAATTGCCTGCCCTTGCCCAACCATAAGGCAACCCAACCTGAGAATGAATCATCACTCAGGCTGAGGTTAGAACTCTCAGCCCATGGAAGCTTTGCTTTTTATTCTAGATCTGCTCAGCTTCTTGGTCTAGAACACATATGAAACCCATGTAACCGGATCTAGTGTTGGGGTAGCCACAATCCCACTTACGTATCTAGAGGCCGGTCAACAACTGTTAACACCACCCTGAGTCAGAAACAGAGGCGACTAGACACCAATCTTC
This sequence comes from Psammomys obesus, assembly GCF_907164565.1. Lineage (NCBI taxonomy): Eukaryota > Metazoa > Chordata > Mammalia > Rodentia > Muridae > Psammomys > Psammomys obesus. Next base: position 9,562,030 of record NW_026596095.1, read on the forward strand.
TAAGATAGAGCCAAGTTGCAAGAATGCTGCCTTGCATCTCTCATCCCATGAGCACAAGGAAGAGTGCTGGGACCTAGTCTCAAGGAGCCCTCCATATCCAGCCCTCCCTGTAGGGAGGAGGAGTAGCCTCTATGTCTTCTTGCAACAGAGACGGTAGCACTCCTGCAAACACAGATTTTTCTCCAGAAGATCCAAGCAGAGAGAAAAGTGTACCTCACCACTTAGAAAACTGTGATAGGGACTTCCTTATCTTTCTTGTCTCCTAAGTTGGTAACATCTTGCAGCAACTGAAACTCCCAACAGCCACATTTGGATTTTGAAATCCAGGTACCTGCAGTGGAAGATGATTATCAGTTCAGAAGAAAAGCCTGGTGTCAGCAGAGCCTGTGACTGGGAGAAAAGGTGAAGCTGCTAAGAGGCTGGGGTTGGATCTCTTTGCTCCTTGGCGTGAGTGCGGGGTGCATGTCCTCCAGTCACCTTGTTTGGGGCCCAAGGGGCATTGAACAGCCTTTGCTGGCCTTCCAGATATGAACAAAACCCTGTGATAGTCTCTTGGCTGCTGCTTGATCTTTAGGCTTCTCTTCACGAGAAAAAAAATGATCAGATTTTCAGTGGGTCATCATGAGTCTCATAGGAATTTTTATAAAATGAATTGAATTCAATAGGATGCATAAATGTGATGGGGAGGTAAAGACTCCCTTCAAGTGTTGCCTATGTCCTAATTCCAGAACCTATGGCTATGGCAGGTTGCCTGGAAGAACAGAAGTAAGGTTACAGGTGAAACTAAGGTTGCTAAGCAACTGACTTTAGGAGCCATCTAGGACCCAACCCTGACCAGATACAGAATCTGATGGTCATCTGATCTTGGTTTTCCCAACCCAGAACTACAAAAAAGACATGTATACTTATAAGCATCCTTTCTATTTAGTTATCACAGCACAAATGGGCTCAGACATTAAATGGGATAAAATAGGATGGGAAGAAGCCAAGGTACTGAGCTGTAGGAGATTCACAGGAAAGAGCCCTCATATCTCTCTCTCTCTCTCTCTCTCTCTCTCTCTCTCTCAGCTCCTGGTTGCTAGAAAACTACCTCTCATTTCTGAGTAGAGTTGCACAGAGGACATGGAACTTCAGAGAACCCAGATCCTCAACCTCACAGAGCCAAAGGGTGATACAGTTGAACCTTATTCATACCTGTCTACAAGGACTCCCTCCCAGAGCTCATCTCCCAGAACTGGGCATTGCCAAGTTCTCAGATGGCTCCCTGCCTTCCAAGGATCCTGAGGTTATCACACCAAGTGTCTTTGCCATGCACCAACACACCCCTTCCACCAGCATTCTCTATGGAAAGGCCTATATGTGGTACTTCCCACACGTCACTGTGCCAACTCCCACCAACATGGGGTATGTGGTGCTTAATTCTAATTGTCAACCTGACACTATCTAGAATCACCTATGAGACAAAGTTCTGGGTATACCTGAGGGGAAGTTTTCAGATTGAGTTTATCTGAGGTGAGAAAGACCCACCCTGAAGGTAGGTGGCACCATTCCATGGGTTGAAGTCCCAGACAGTAAAAAGATAAGGCAAGGTGAGCACCAGCAATTCCTCTCATTGTTTCCTGACTGCAGTCTGTGTAACCAGCTGCTTCACACTGGGGCTACCATGGCTTCTCAACCTTGATAGGCTGACTGAGCCTTTACACTGGAGCCAGCCGGAGCTCTTGTCATGTGTTCTGTCACAACAATGGAGAGTAACTAATTCAGGGTGTCACTCACTCCGTGAGCACTTTCATTGTTCTGAGAGGATTCCAAACATTGACTCCTCTAGCCTCAGCTTTGTAACAGCTCTTTAAGGCAAGAACTATGTGTGATGGTGGCAGAGAAGCAGATAGGTCACTAGCCAAAGTCAGTCAATGAGCGTATGGATATTATAATTGCTGGTTGTCTTTTCTCCCCTGGGCTGGCCCCTGGCAACGGCTAGCTTGACCTGAGACAGATTCAACATGTGTTTCTTTCCTGGCCTGTTTCTAATGCCTGGCTCTCTCTGGATTGAGCTCCCTTCCAGAAGGCTCTGCAGCCCTTCAGACAAGCACCCAGTTGGACAGAACAGGGGCTTTATCAAAAATCCCACACCCCTTGAAGGGGAGGGAAAATCCTTTGAAGTCAGACCAGCTTCGGGCTCAACCTTGATTGCTTGCATTTAGGCAAGGTCCTCTGGGAATGGCCACTTGTCTCTGGACAGCTGCCACTCCCTTTTCAAGTCCAGGGCCTGTGTTTGCCGAAAGAAGATCAACAAGAAGGACTGGCATTCAGGACTCAGCCAAACCCCTCACCATCTCTGAAGCCACAGAGACTCACTCCAGCAAGGGCCCCAGGCTCCACCACCTGCTCAGGAAACTAGAGTCAAACTGCAGAATGAGCTCTTGTGTCAAGAAGAAAGAGAGCCCCTTCCTTCCACTCTCTGCTGTTTAACTCAGATGTAACTACATCTGCTTAATGTAGCTGAGAGCCAAGGGGAGTGAGAAGACCCCCTGGGAAACTTCCAACTGTTCCTAGTGGGAAGTTGAAGGAATTGAAACTACAAGTTCTCATCACCTCAGTTAGAACCTGGAGGTGTGGGGGTGTGAGGGGGGTCTCCGGATGCCAGCTGAGTCCTCCCCCACCTTCCAGTTCACAGTCCTAGTGTGGCAAGGGCATCACAAATTCCATAAATAGGAGGCAGCTGACCAAGTACCAAACTATTCAGACACACACACACACACTTACAGGGCAAAGGCAGACTCCCCTATGCTGCCTGCTCTGCTCTGCCCTGCCCTGCTCTTCCCTGTCCTCCTTCCCAGGCTTGGGCTTTTTCCAAAGCTAAGGAACAGCTCATTAAGTACCACAAACTCTTTGGCACCTGGAGAACAGGCAGACCAACTTCCAAGATGAACAGCATAAGTGTAGACCCTGATGCAGGATCTGACTTGGGCTTTGCCAGCCCTGCTGAGTCCGGATGCTGTTGAGACATGCGGACAGCTTGTGTTGTTCCAGGATGGCCTGGCTCATAACCAGCTCAGAAAGACAGCTTCTTTCTAGGTCACCGATACTTCCACCTGCCTGGTAGGCATGCCATGAAAACCTACCCTGATACTCAGTTGTATAGGCTCCAGAAGGTCCTCAGAGCCTTCCCTGGTCCTAAAGCACACATATATGGGGTTGAAAAGCAGACCCAAGAAGCTTCCTCAGCCAGCACTTACCCCTGCCAACAGCTAAACCTTTGAGTATGCTAGTACAAGAGCCATTCTGAGGAGGCTCACTGACCCGTGACCATCTATGAAGCAAGAAATGTTAGGGCAGATGTGTGAGGTAATTGGAATCTATTTCTCAGAGCATTTACAGCTCCGCCGGGAATCTTTTCACAAGAAAGTGTTGTAAGAAGGAATATCACTCTTCTGGTCTAGTCTATTTGGCATTCTGTAAGCCTCTTGTATCTGCTTTAATGGCATCTCTTTAGGTTGGGGAAATTTTCTTCTATAATTTTCTTGAAAATATTTCTGGACCTTGGAGCCTGGAATCTTCTTTTTCATCTATTCCTATTATTCTTGGGTTTCGTCTTTTCATGGTGTCCTTGATTTCTTGGAAGGTTTGTGTCAGGAACTTTTTCATCTTAATGTTTTCTTTGAGAGAGATATATTGATATGTTCAATTGCATCTTCAGCACCTGAGATTCTCCCATCCATCTCTTGTATTCTGTTGGTGATACTTAACTCTGTGGTTCCTGATCTCTAAGTTTTCCATCTCCAGGGGTTTATCGGTTTGTATTTTCTTTATTAATTCTAATTTTGTTTTCAGGTTATTCACTTCCTTCACTGTTTGATTGTGGTTTCCTGTGTGTTCTTGATGGCTTCTCTTTGTTTGGTTATATTTTTCTGTATTTCTTTGAGAGATGTGTTCGTTTCCTTTTTATATGCCTCTAATAACCACATAATCATAGGCTTAAGGTCATTTTCTGTGTTTCAGCTGCCTTAGAATATCCATTGTTTCTTGTGGAGCCATGATGTCTTGGTTTTTTTATGACCTTGCACAAAACTCAAGTCCAAGTGGATCAAAGACCTCAACATAAAACCAGTTACAGTAAATCTGCTAGAGGAGAAAGTGGGTAAGAGCTTTGAACTTATTGGCACAGGAGACAACTTTGTGACCAGAACACACAACAGCTCTAAGATCTACAATTAATAAATGGGGCCTCTAGTAACTGAAAAGTTTCTGGAAGGCAAATGACACTCTCAATAGTCTAGGAAAAGATCTTCACCAATCTACATCTGACAAAGGACTAAAATCCAGAATATGTAAAAAAACTCAAGGAATTAAACACCAAAAACCCACAAATAATCCAACTTAAAAATGGATACAGAGCTAAACAGAATTCTCAAAGAGGAATCTCAAATGGTGGAGAAGCTCTTAAAAAAATGCTCAACATCCTTAGTCATCAGGGAAATGAAAATCAAAATGACTCAGAGATTTCACTTTATACCCATCAGATTGGCTAAGATCAAAAATAGTTGAGGTTGTGGAGGTTGTGGAGAAAGGGGAACACTCTTTTATTACTGGTGGGAGTGTAAACTTGTATAACAACTTTGTAAATCAATCTGGCACTCTCTCAGAAAACTGGGAATAGCCATACCTCAAGACCCAGCTAAAGCACTCCTGGGCATACACCCAAAAGATGCTCCACCATACAAGGACATTTGCAGAAATGGATGGCCAGTGAGCATGATAGGCAAGCCGGAGGCCTGTGAGAGAAAAGACCCTGTCTCCCATTCAAATACTAACCAAGACCAACTGACTTTGCTTAACTTCTGAGATCAGATGAAACAGGCCCCTTCGGGGACACCAGGGGCTATGCTCTGGCCTCTATATATCCATGCACACACATACATAAATATAATTATAATATAATAAATAGGAAATAATATATAATAAATTTAAATATGTTATATTACATATACCACAGTACTCATTATATACTATATGTCATATATATTATATGTGTGTACAGAATGAATATGTGTATATATAATATGTGATATATTATATATCGTATATAGTTTATTATGTTATTAACTATACACAGTATATACTACATTATATACATTGTTAACACATATTATTATGTATTATTTATTATAGTAATTATATTATAGTAATTATATTATATTTCATATATAATACAAAAATATATATTTTATATTATATAAATTATATTATATTATTATATAATATATAAAAATTAATATAAATGTATAAATTATATATAGGATAATATAAGCTACTATATAATACACTACCCTTGCCCTGCCTGCTCACCTTATTCCCTCAGTAGGTCAGGAGGCTGTTGTTCCTGGGTCTGCTTTCTCCTGATCCTTTCAGGCATTAACACTGCCATTGCCATAGGCCTGTTGTTTCCTTCTCTTCTCTTCTCTTGGCCTTTTCTTGAAGGCTGTATGCAGCCTGAGGAATCTCTGTGTCTCGAGGAACATGCTGGGCCCAAAGGCAGGACAGGACAGGCTTGCTGGGGAGTTAGTGCCTCTGTCACTGTCTGCCAGGCCATGACTGTGGACATGTCCCCAGCCTCAGCAGCTGTTGGGTGGACAAGCTGAGGCACATTCTATTCCACCCCGTGAGGTCCATGACCAAGCTGACCCCCAAGGGAATCTGCTTACTCAACATACCTTGTATTCACTCTTTCCTCATCAACCCACATAAACCCCACAGTGTATGAAAAATCAGGAAGGGGAACATTCAAGCAAGAGAAACTCCTTCAGTGTTGCATTAGGTTTAACTCCAGGAGAAAGACCAGGCTGTAGCACCTAACCTGAGCAGGCAGTGGCTTCTCATCTCTGTGCTTGGGCAAATAATTATCTCATCAAGGGTTTCAAACCAAGGAGGAAAATTGGCTTTATCCATCCTTGTCTGTTCAGTGCCTAGAACCCATGTGTCACACAGTAGGTTCTCAACAGATGCTCAGCAGAGACCTCCTAGGCAACTCACCTGTGAAGTGAGAAAGAATGAGCCTGGTTGCGGCTCTCTTCTATCCACCTGAAGCTTCCACTAGCTGAGCAGAGCACTGGACCAGGCATGGTGGTATATGACTGTGGTAGCAACACCTGGGAGGTGGAGGCAGGAGAATCATCAGGACTTCAAGGTTACCCTCAGCTACATAAATTTGGTGCCAGCCTAAGCTATATAAATCCCTGTCTCAAAATAAGTGTTGGCATTACTTCATCGCATTTTCTCTAATATTGGAGAAATCAACTTCGAGATCAAGGCTATTAAGCCACTCTAAGGGCTCCTAACTTATGTATGATATATTCAGCACACAGGTGAGAGAAGCCCGGAGTTGGGCCACCCTCCCAGTCCTGAAGTGACAAGATACTTGGTGCCACTTTAGATGCCATTTCTACAAGCCCCACACACTCTAGATTCTAGAATGTATTCCCATTCCTCGGTACTATCTCCATGACATTTATTGTTCAAGACAAAGAGGATGTTGAAGGATTGATTGCATCTGAGCTGAGGAATATATTTCAGGAATCTGTCTTGTCTTGGAAAAAAAAATCACCTAATTGTTTAAAGAAGAAAAAAAGGAAGGAAGGAAGGAAGGAAGGAGGGAGGGAGGGAGGGAGGGAGGGAGGGAGGGAGAGAGAGAGAGAGAGAGAGAGAGAGAAAGAAAGAAAGAAAGAAAGAAAGAAAGAAAGAAAGAAAGAAAGAAAGAAAGAAAGAAAGAAAGAGGGTAGCACCACCATCAGCTCATATTTGTCACCCGTAGGCCTTAGATGGTTGGACTCCCCAGAGAGCCCAGTTTTTCTACCTTGATTTCAGTTCCTGTTCATACTGTCTGGTTTAGTAAGCATAGGCAAAGACCTGGGAGGACTCAGTGAGCCAGATGTGTCTGGCTTTCCATTTCCTTGGCATGAGTCACACCCAGGAGTCTGACCTCCTCCCAGCAGGTTTGCCCCCTCAGAGCAGTATAGGGAGACAACAGACCTAGGGACTGTTGCCTGTTCGGACTGAGTCACTCTCTTTGTTTGTTGGCTGCTGATCAGGCTGGCCAACTCACATAGGTAGCATCCGCTTTTCCTTGGCAAAGGAAACTCTAAGGTGGAAGGAAGGATGGAAGCAAGGAAGACAGAATTTTTTTTTCAGGTTTCTCTGCCAGGGACATTCCTCACTTTTGTATATGAACACCCACTTGGGAGAAAATTGAATGGTATAACAGGGCCCCAGGCCTTAGTCAACTGACTCCAAGATGGCAGGCCCATTCAGGCCATAAAACTCAGCACATAGACAGTACCACCTGCCAAAATGAAAACAAAGACCCAATCCATTAAAATCCATAGTTCTGGGAACTATTGTCCCTAAATGTACTAACCTTGCTTTTTGGTTTCTGCAGTTTTGCTTATGACTAACTGTTCTTGTTAACAGAAGCATGTCAACCCATATCATGGTTTTTTTGTGCTTAAAATCTCACCCTGAGAAAGACTCAGTGCTATGCTGGGATCCCCAAACACCCAGTAGAGTTGCCAGCTAACTAATAAAGGCTTTTTATCGGCTTAAAACTATGTCTGAACAGACTTCTCTGGTGGATGCCCTACAAAAATGGGATCTCTGGTTTCAAATTCAAAAGCAAATCAATGAACAAATTAAAGACTAGAATTTACTCACACATACACTTGGGCTGACCCCAGGACCAGTGCCTCCAGTACAGTTTAGAGATCCAATTCAACACTGGAGCACAGGCCAAGCTCCAAGAGGAATTGCCATGGCTTTCTTCAGCAAGTACCTACATGTGTGAGCTCCTGAACTTCAAGTTGACTTTCCAGTACAACCGGTAAAGGTGTTTGCAGAAAACTAGGTACAAACTCTTTGCTTTGGCAGCTTTGAGTGGTTAGTTCCATCTTCTCTCACCAGTCAGTTGGGTTTGCCATGCCCTGTCCTAAGACAGGTTCTTGGTCTGATTCAATCCTGGCTGTTGAGAAGATTCAAAGAGCATCACAGGAGGCCAGAGTTGACCATGAGCAAAGCATGGCCCAGCTCAGAAGAGATTTAATGTGTATAAGATGTAGGGAATTTCACCGGGAGCTGACAGCCTTGCAGTCACATGGAAGTGACTTAGAGAGTGACACTACCAGCCATAACTCACAGTGGTTAATTGCCTGCATTGCAGAGTTAGCACAGTTTGTTTGGATTGGTCTTTAGAGGTACACGCAGAATAATGGAACTTTTAGGAGAGGAACTTTGACTCTGGGTTTGTACAGTCAAACAGAAGGCCTGACTCCTCCCCAGCTCTGCAGACACACCTGCTGCTGCTAAGTTCTGCATGCACCTAGTTGAAAGCAACGGTGGTAGAAAGCACATGATCTGTGTCATCCCACTCACCTGGATGGCTGGACCCATCTTTTCCATAACAAGGAAGCAAAGGGGCCTTTTCTGAGCTGAATGACGTTCCTGAATGCTGAGCCTGGCTGTTGTGTAACGGGAAGAGTTAGGAAGAAGTTAAGAGGTAGCCTGCATCTCTTCCAGTTCTCCCTAGCAGTCTGACGTTGGTTGATGCAACCTTTCGGAGCCTTATTTATAAATGGAATCTTATAAATAGAAACACACAGGGGTTCCATCCCAAGAGTGTGAACAGTTAGTAACTACCTGTAACTCCTGCTATCCTCTGGGATGAGGAGTGAGACTGAAAGCAGGCTGTGCAGCCATTGACATCCACGGCAGGAGGTGCTTGTCTAGAACCCACTCAGAGACCATTTCCTGATCCTATTCCATCCCAACATATACACCAGCAGGGTGCAGCCAATTGTGTAATGAACTGGCATTTGCTGAGGATCTTCCACAGAACAGTGGGCTGAGGGACAATGTGGAGGAGACAGAAGTGGACCTTTGGCCTCAAGAAGATCAGAGCCCAAATGGCAGCTCTGTCTGCAACAAGCCTTGTGTGTTGGCTACAGGATAGCTATTTTCCTGGGAATCAGAGACGATCAAACCTGCCTGGCTTTATATAGGAATTCAATGCAATATACATTAACATATATTATTCTTACTAGATTTTTTTTTTTAAATCACAGACTGGGTTGTTGTTAAATAATAAGTATAATATACTAAGTTCTTGGCACACATTTTCTTTTAGAAGAAAAATTATCCAACAAAATGTTAAACATTATGTACGCCTTTGATCCTAGAAAATATGATTCCAATATTCTTTTAGAGGAATACTCTGTCACATGTTAAAAATATGTGTGGGCACATGTCCAGTGCAGGGACATTTACATTGTTAGAGCAATCATACACTCTGCCGTTTAAAATAATAAAGGTATTTTTAAAGTTCCTGTCACCTAGCATGACATCTGTGTAGTAGCTACTAAATGACCGATAAAAACTGTCAGATCCAATGAAAATTCCATTTCCCCAGATTCCGGCAGTTAGACAAAAGCCAGCATTCCTCAGGAATTTGTGAAGCCAGTTCCCCTCAATTTAAGGGGCCATTACCCTTATCGCTAGCAGAAGTGACAAATGGCTATACCAAAGCACATGCTGGCCTCCAGGCTTTCTCGGTATCCTAAGTACCTGTTACATTTCAGAGGCTAGGCTGACTTCTTGGCTCTTCCGGGTCTTTCTGTGTGCCCCACCCTCAGCTTCTTCAGCTCATAGACTTCCCTCCCCTGGCTTCTTTCTCCTTGTGACCCTGTTGTTTTGGTTATACCCTTTCTTGGTCCTCTCTTTGTCTCCATCTCTTGCCCCTGTACCCGACTCTGCTCCTACTTCTCTCCTGGCCAGGCCCTGTCTGCTAATTTCTCTCTGTGCTCTGGACCCTTCTATATGCCTCTGGCTGTTCTCTCCCTCGTATCTACAATTAAATCTTCCCCTTAACCATACCATGGAGTGATCAGGTTGTCAGTTTATACAATGATTCTTATTGGTAATTAATCACTAATATTAGTAGTATTATTAACTATTAATATAAAAAAAGCATCATTAGCTTCTGTGTGGTTCAGTATTCAGACATATTTGAGAGAGAAACAAATGACTGGATCTCAGAACCCATCATCTGACCCGTGTGTCCCATCTCTTTTTGTGTCTCTAAAAAGCTACTTATGGGTCTCTGCCAAATCCCTAAACACAGCTCACAGGGGGCTCTGGAACAGGAAACACAAGCCTCGGGGAATACTTTTTTAAAATTATGACTAATTACTCACTGCAAAGCACATATCCTCAAGATCTGGACTGCCTCTAACCAGCCCTCTGCAGAGGCAAGCCCAGGTCTCTTGGTAAAGATCTAGCAGATAGCTGGGCAGACACCCTGATCCTCAGCGAGGCCCTCCCATAGGCCCGCAGGAGAGGCCCCTTTACTGCTCCTGGAGGAATTCCAGGCATCTTTTTGATCTCTTAAGAGTCCAGATTAGCAGGTCTCCTTGGTGGGCAAGGAGACCCACAATGAACTCCAGTGTGCTAAATGCTTTGAATTCTTACTTCTGGAATATGTTCCATTTATTTACTCCACATGTCACCCTGTGTAAGTTTTTGGACAGTTTCCTCGTGCAACTGGTATATTTTGAAACATTTTCCAGGCGTATGAAACATTATCCAGGCGGGGTGTGTTAATAAATTTGTAATATTTTATTTTCTCGGCTTCCCCCTCTCCCGCAACTCTGTCACCCAGAAAGACCTACATTACCAAGCACCCTGCTTTCTGTAGGAAAACAATTATTCATCATAGTGACTACAGACTATTGAGTACTTAGGCCATGCCAAGAAGGAGCAAAGTTCTCTCTGGATTTCACAGAATGAATGCTCCTAGCAAGCCTCTTGTCAGTGTTGGATCACCCTGTTTGCGGCTGAGCATCAAGGAGGCGAAAGAGGTTATCTAACTTGTCACAAGTCCCACGTGCGGCTGATAGGTTAGGGTTAGAAAACCTCGTCCCAGAATGCCACGACTCTTCTGCTTTTCATGATTACACGCCACTTTTTCTATAGTTCTAGACACCTCTGAGAATCCTTTCCATGCCTTTTGGTAGTCTAGATGCTTATCTTCCCAAGGGCTGAAAAAAAAAATTGATTGCATTTTAGATAAACAACTGCCTTCAAGGAAGCCACTCTGCAGGCTCAGCAGCTTGCCTTGCCTTTCTGAACACTGAAAATGGCAAAGTTAGCTGCTGCTTGGATGTCTTCGTGATTTGCATATCTAGAGAAGAGACAATGCGTCCTTGAAAATATCTTGGAGACTAAAGCTTAATGCTAGGGAGGGAGAACTCAGCCAGGAGTCCCGTCCAGCCCCTCCCCACACACACACAAAGGAACTAAGCTCTGTCGTCTCTCTCAAAACTCCTTGTAATATTTTCCATAAAAATACAGAGCCCAGTTATGAAAGTTGAGCTGTGCTCACACAGCTGTAGGCAGCAGAGTTGAGGTGGAGAGAGAGGGCGTGGGGAAGCCTGGGGGTAACGTGAGAGACCAGGAGTTAGACTCCCTAGGCAGACAGAGAGGGAGGGGCCCTCGGATAGGTAATAAAAGTTGGCAGCCTTCAAAGATGGCCCGCTTCTTCTTCACCCTCCTGCTGAGACAAAAGCCTAGCAGCTTAACTAAAGCCCTGTCTGTTTACTCCCACCAGTTGGCTGCCTGCTGACGGAGTGGCTCAACAAGAGAGAGGCCAGATGAGGCCAGGTTACACAACAGTTGTGGGCCAATGGACCTTCCTATCTTTCTTCAAACTAGCTACCCCTAAACAGGGAAAGGAAAACTCTTCAGAAACTTAACAACCCCAGCCATCAAGAAGAGACTGGACTTTTCAGCTTCCCCAGTCTTCCTTCTGCTCTGCAATGGTCTTTTTCTCCGTGTGTTTGCAGTTCCTGTGTGTTGCTTGTGTCTTCATCCCCCAGTAAGCACCCTTCTTCAACGGCTGATTCTATCTGCTGCTAGCTTAGCTTCGGTGTTTGGGATTTTTTTTTTTTTTTCCTGATGCTACCTGTGGTGTTCAAGAATTTTCCTACCTTCTCATTCTTTAATAGGCAGAGAAAAAAAAAAATCCGACGGATCAAGCCCCCTAGTCCGTATCAAAAGGAGGAGAACAAAAGCAAGGGCCAGGGTGAGAAGAAGAGCTGACAGAGCTCTTTCTCTTACCATCCATTGAAGCAGGTCCCAGAAGCCATGTGTACCCCGAGGAGGAGCTGCCTTCTTCGCCTTCTTCGTGTCCATGTTGTCCACACTACTTCCCGTGCTCTGACATCCGCTTCCCAGGGGCAGAGAACCTCAAAGCCTTAGCCGTAACGCAGCAGACCTACCGTACCTGAACGGAGCTCCATAGGAAAGTCTGGGGTACGCTGTGTCCGTCATCATCACAGCCCCAAGTGTCAAATAAAGGTGATGCTGGGGCATTCCGTGAGAGGTCAGGAGTAAAAATGCAGCCCCAGGTGATGCATGTGACATGATGAAGGGTGACATTTCCTGAGCCAGGGCAGGGAAAGCGCTGCCAACGGCTGGAACTGGGCATGCAACACAACACACCCAGTGGATAGACAGAATGCTTGGACCTGCTCAGCCCACTGTTGTCCAAAGAAAAAAATCCTGACATAAAATATGCTGTAACGGAGCGTCTTCATATATGTTCATGTTACTTTGAAATTTATCACTGCTAAAGAAAGTTGCCTTTGGTGAGTCTGACAAGTTTCACTTCGAAAACAGTCTTAGAACGACTGCCTGAGCGGGGAGAATTTTTCACATGTAAGTCAACAGGCTAAGTTTGGAATCGAAACAACACAACATGCCAACCCAGAGGATAAGGCTGAAATATCGCATCGGAGCAGGGCCTTGCCAACCTGTGCATCTATGTCGGGTCTCTCGGTTGTTTTGAGAAGTCTGTGGCTTGGTTAGTACATGACAGGAGCAGATCTGACGCTGATATGGAATGGCTGGTGGAAAATTCTGCACGAGGATTTTTGTTTGTTCCTGGCATGGGCATCATGGGCTAACCTCTATTTATACAGGGGAGAAGAGACAGAGAGACGCATTGCACTTCTGAGCTAAACACGAGTGTCCTGGATTATTGCAACAGATCTTCTAAATGAGCCTTAGCTGCCCCATGTGTCTGTCTCTGCCATGGGGGTGTTGCTTTCTTGCCTGAGTGTCCAAACACTATGAAAGTATATGAAGACGCTCCGCTCCAGAAAATTTTATGTCAGGATTTTTTTTTTCCCTTGACAACATTGGGCTGAGCAGGTCAAGCAACACGACAGTCTGCCCAAGCGTTCTCTCTGTCCACTGGCTGTGTTGCACGCGCAGTTCCAGCCATCGGCAATGCTTTCCCTGTCCTGGCTCCTGAAATGCCGCCCTTCACTTGCATATCACCTGAGGCTGCATTTTCACTCCTGGCCTCTCACCGAGTGCCTAAATGTTGCCCAACAAGCATTTCACACAAACATCCTGTCTTCTTGCCAACCTTGTCTCAGAACAGCACCTTTTCCTGCTTCCCCAGTTCTGACAGTTCCTCTGCCTCTGCCATCCAGAGAGACAGGGAAGACAGAAGAATGCAGTTCAGTCCACAACGATGCCTTTAATCAGGTGGCACAGCTATGATCCTCATCAGTTTCCATCATTATATAATATATGTTAAACTTTGGGGTTCAATTCTTGGACTCCCAAAAGCCACAATTAAGAAACGGTCAGTAAGGTTCACCATGATGAGTCACTGACTTCAGGCCAACTTTCAACTAAGTAAATACAGAGAAACAGCTCAAACTAGCCCAAGCACGGTCAGATTTATGGGCTGAAAAGTTCAGGAGAGCCTGATTTTGACATTGCTGGACTTGTGTGCCCAGACCATGTGCCGGAGCCCTGCGTCCCTTACTCTCTTCCAGGGGTCCTTTCCTCTGCTTCCGCTCCCACGCTCACACCGGCTCTCCCCGAGTTAGGCAAAGGTGGCCGCCATTACTTCCAATCAGATCCGTAGTCCTGCTGGAGAGCAACAGCCCTCCCTGTTCCTGCGCCTGCTGCAAACCTTCCAGAGCTCGTTTGCTCCGACTGGCCAGCTTAGTCATGTGCTCACCCTTCAACCAATCGCCCATTAGGTGCTATCATGGACTAAGTTGTTCCCCAAGATCTGTTAAAAATGGTACCTATCCTAAACAGAGTGGTCAACATTAAATGGCAAAGATTTAAGAATTTTGAAAACTATAAAACAATTATAACTCAATATAGTTTTTTTTTAATTGTTAAGCATGTGATGCTTCTTTTCCACGCAAAAATATTTTGCTGATGTTACAATCCAAAGTCAGAGCTGCCATCTGTGTCATCACTGGTCTAGAAGAACTCAGGGGCCAGTCTAGGTTTTGCTGAGTCATCTGGTATGGCTTTGACCTTCCATAAGGATGTAGATTCTGCTTCTCACTGCCAATATTCTTGGCGGTCTGAACTTGTAAGCAGCACACGATTTTGTAAAGCCCACTTCCTCCTCCTCCTTCTCCTCAGCAGCAGCAGCAGCAGCAGCAGCTCCAGCAACAGAATTTTATTTTCTCATAGTTCTGGGGGCTGGAAATTGAAGATTAAGATGCTAACAGCGTTGGCCTGTCTTCCTGGAATGCAGATGGTGAGTTCTCAACGATGTCAGGACATCTTTTTCTCTCAGAGAGACAGAGAGAGTCCCTTTTCCTGATATCCCATTCCTCTAATGGTTAAGATATCAGGTACCAAGTCCTCCAAGGTTGGTACAGTGTGGACTGGTGGTCATATATGTATGTATATATATTATGTCATACATATGATCATATATATGACACATACACACACATATTGGGGACCAATCAAGTCAATTTTTTTTAGTGTCTACATAGATATTTTGTAAATATCCTGATTGGTACAAGAGAGCAATCTGGAAATGGACCTGAACCTTTGCTCTAGAATATTGTCTGGCCTGAACCTTGAACTTTGGCTCCAGATCTCTTAATTTTCACTACCGTGTACTTACAACCCAAACAGTGCACAGGGTGGCCCAGGCAGTATTCCTGGTGTTACAAAATTATCTTCCCCCGGTCTTCAGTGTTTAGGACAGTTTGAGAGTCAGCAGGAGTGACTGGTAAAATGTCCCTCCCACACCTTTTCCTATCTCTTCGTTCTGCCCTCAAATCTCCTTCTATTCCAAGGATCTGCTTCCTGAAAGAACATTTGTTCGTTGTCCTCTTTGCTGCTATTTCTATGCCTAAACCACATCATACACACCAGAGTTCATGAAAATATCCCTTCACTTTCTTGCTTCCACAGAGTGTCAGAACTACAGGGCCTGTCCATGGAGGCCCCATGATTTGCCCATCATTTCCCAGAAAAGTTTCAGCCCCATCTATTTATAAAAGCTGTCACAGAAGAAATTCCATGGACCCTTTAGCTTTGCCACAGTATAAACAGGTTTCATGTTGGCTGGCTCACTAACTGCCTTGGTTTCCACAACCAGCACAAATGAGCCATTTCTCTTTTTCCTCAGTTCCAGATGTCTCACCCCACCCTACACCTACCTACACCAAGCTTCCAGTGTCCCTCATGCTGCCTGACACATACAGCTTCCTGAGCCTGCAAGGAAGGTTTTGCCAATTGGTTTTCAGATCTGCTGAGAGGTCCTGGGCTAATGGACCAGAAGCTTCTGGAAGGCAGGATCCTAATTCTGGGTCCATTTTCCTCCACTATACTCAGCAACCAGCTTGAAAGGAACAAGTTCATTGGTTGATTATCACTGAAACATTGACAGCCATCAATGTTTAAACATTCAGAGTGAATGTTTAACTTTCAAGGTACCTGGGACCAAACACATGCTCAAAGCTGTTGAAGGTTGTACTGACCAGGCAGATTCAAACACAGACCTGCTCGGTCGTGGCTTGTGCCCTGAGATTGCAATCAACATGGCTAAAGGAATAAGAAAGTTGGAGAAGGGAAAGCAAGGAGGGGATAGCAAGAAAGAGGAGAGGGACAGAGGCATCAGGGGATTAGAGAAGAAACAGGAGGGAGTGGAACAAGAGAAGCAAAGGGCCAAGAGGAACTTCAGATGGACTGTAGCTACCTTATGGCATCTAGCTCAGTGGGCTGGGGATGGGTCACTTCCCTGGGTTCAGTTGCTTATTACCTTCCCCCTCACTTGGCATTACCTCAGGTGACTATTACAGTTACTTTTCTAAAACTGTTTCTCAGTTTCTCTCTTATCCAGACTATCACGCAAATAATTGAGGCTCCTTTATATTTGTTTAATAAAAAGCTTTACAACACAATAACTGAGCAGTTATTACTCTATTTTAAACCTTCTAAACTAATCTGGTTTCTTCCCAGCATACATCCCAGAGATACTTGTACTCTGTAGCTCTCTCTGCTTCAGCTCCTCTCCTGATGTCTCTTGGACCTCTTCCTGTGGCTGAACCCCCTTTCTCTTCTAATTCTTCCTCCCCTGGCTGGCATGAAGTCCAGCAACATTCTCTCCACTGATCAGCAATTGGCTGTAAGCTGCTTTATTGGTATGTCAAGGGACAACTGGGGAGCAGTGTTCACGCAACATTGAGACAGGAGATTCTCAGAACAAGGATTGCAACCAGATATGGGGGATACAGAAGTCAGCATTTGAATTACACAATAACCTAATGCGTACAGGTGACACTGGGGCTCTGTTGTGACCTGATTCCTCTGGCTTAACAAGCTAAAATAGTACAGCATGTCCAAGAGGATATCCAAGAGGCTGTTGTGGGCCATGCCCACCCATCACCTCTGTATTCCTTCCATTGGCCAGAATGGTCACAAAGTTGCAGGACATAGTTCTGTTGGCAGACTGCTTGCAGAGCATGTATGAATACCTAGGTTCCATTCTCAGTACTATATGAAATGGGCATGGTGGCACAGACCTGTAATCCTACCACTGGGGAGGTAGAGGCAGATGGATCTGAAGTTCAAGGTCATCTTTGGTTACATGTAAAGAATTCCAGGTCAGCCTTAGGCTACATGAGACCCTATGGGGGTTGGGGGAAAAGGCAAAGCTAACTGCCAGGGAGACTGAGACTGAGAAGTACCTTCCATCTGTGTGGCCAGGAAGGAGGAAAAGGGTGGATAATGTTGTCATGAATTTCTTACATGCTGTCCTCTCTCCATCCATGGTCCTTCTCTGTTTACGTAGCTCCTGAATCAGTAGGAATCATTTACTTCCTCACACCTTTCTCTGAGGTTCCTCTCGGTGGTCTCTTGATTCCTCTGTGTTTGCACCAGCAGCACATCCCACCACTGGTCATAGTCCAACCACTCTTCCATGCTACAACTACACAAAAAGTTCCTGCTCTGTGTTTTTCTGGATACCCTCCCCTGAATCAGGACTCTTATTAGGACCCCTAAGAAGAGCCTTTCTGGACAGTATTAGAGATTTGGGGATAGTGCCAATGGCTGATTTAGGATCCAGTCCACTAGCTGTCTTAGCTCGATTAGGCTTGCCCACATGCCAGTTCACTGTGTGAACTGGGTTGTGGCTGCAGCAGGCTTGGAAGGAAAGCAGGCCTGCTGAATAGGTCCTATTTGCTTAATTAACATCCGGGTATGTCAACCATTACACAGAGACACTCTGGTATAGCGTCTATGATCCCCACTTTTCTCTGAGCTACTCTGAGTCAGAATTAAAGACAGTAAAATCTTAACACAGGAGAGAAGGGCTGAGTCACTTCCATGTCTGGCTCACAGCCAGAATCATTACCAACCCTGAGAGGGAGAAAGTGTCAGCCTCTTTTTATGTGGAGTGATTGGCCAGAGTCTCATCATTTACAGCTTTTGAAGAAGAAAATTATATGGCTCACACCTTGAAGAACAAATAAAATGGGGATGTTTGCTCATGAAGGATGAGTAAGTCTAGCAATCTGACCAGGTCTTTGGCAGAGTAGTTATCCATACCTCCTACTGCCCAGGAGGTTGAGAAGGGTATGGAGCAGTTAGGTGTCCTCAGCTTTGGGGTCTTCCAGAGCCTCCCTCTACCTCTAACTCTTGGGTTTGAGATTCATTAGGGCCAAGTTGGTGAACATAAACAGATTTTATAACCCTAAATTATGAATCATACCTTTTGAATCATGCTCTCACTTACATTCTGGTGCTTCTTCTCCTGGTTAATTTATTTCTTTTCAAGTCTTTTGGGGGATTTTGAAAGGCACAAGAACAGGCTGCCTAGGGATATAATGACCAGAGGTTAGCATTTCCTAAAGGCCTCTGGAAAATGGGAGCTATCCTCACAAGAGTAGAGAGTAACTAAGATATCCTGCCAATGGAGTTGTAGGCATTTGCATCATTAATGCTTGAAGTTTTCACAGCTCTGATGATGTTGGTAGCAATGACAGCTAATATGTATTGAAACTTAGAATTCCCCAGACCCTAAATTAGAGGGCCAACATAGAAGATCTCTTTAACCTCACAATCATCCTGTAACATGCATTTTAGGTGGGGAGAAGCTAAGAAATTCATTTCCAGAGTGGAGTAACAGAGAGACCTCCCAAGAAGTCCCCACAAAGCTGGGACACTGAGTTCGGTCAAACATAGTGGCTTTCTGCCCTTGGGATTCAGAGAGGGATTTATCATCACATTTTATTTTGGCTTTCTGTACTTAGCACAGCACCATGCCACTAATCCTTATATGAAGCGGCCGTAATCTCTCACCTCAGCCACAAATGACCACGAACACGGCTGAGTAGTTCCCAATTCTAAGAACTCTTTAAACCAGTCCACATGGCAAAACAGAGAGGCTGGAATCACAGCAGGATCCGAGGGATAGCCCTGTCACTGGGCTCACCCGAGTTACACCACATGGCAAACCCTTTTGATATATGTCCACTCACAGAGCAGTGATCCAGCTTGCCTGAGCTCACACTGCCCAGCAATGGCAGAGGCAGTTACCCCAGAGTCTTAACCACTCTTATCCCTTTTATTAGCTCCCAGAATGACCTCTGTGCTCTTGGCCACCCCCGTAATCTTCAGTTGTCAATGATTCCTCTTATATAGCATGACTCAAAACCCTCCAATAGCTTTCCATCACTCCCAGCACTCCTTGGGGTCCGATGTGATGCAACCATCCTGACCTCTTTTTTTTTTTTTCCCCTAATATCTTGCTGAGTTTGTCACCTCAGCACCTTTGCTCGTGCCGTTTTCTCTGCCACTGCTTTATACTTTCTCTGGATCCTTCATGAATCCGTTCCTCACTTCATTAAAGACTGTCAAAATGCCACCTTTCTACAGAGTTTTCTGTGATCTTTTGTAAAAGAAGCCCCAACTCCTACCTGCTCTTCTTCATTTTTTGGTCTTCCTTTGTCCTTCCTTGTTGGACTTAGAAGGGTAATTCCTATTTTTTAATAGCTTAGCGTACAAACCCTTAGATACAAACTGAGATTTCCTCCATCCGCATCAGTGAGCTTCCAGGGCTAGCAGCACACTTCACCTGACCCGTAGTGGGAGCTCAGTTGAGTAAATGAAGGTGTCTTGGCTTGTTCTCAACACTTAGTCAGATCTTAGGACAAAGTGCGGGAAGCAGAATGGAAAGACTACAGCAGAAGAGAAGAAAGTCTTTATCCGTATTTCCAATCAACAGTTATTTAGTATTTATAAGGCACGTGGTACATATTATCTCCTTCAGTTCTCACATGCCATGGAGCAGGTAATGGCCTCAAGAAAGGAAACGATGAGCAAGCACAGAGGGCAGGACCCCATCTGCACCAATTCCCTGAACCTTGTTCTTGGTAACAGGAAAGGGCTTATTGTCAAAGATACAGGCTGGATTGCTTATCGCCCTGTGGCCCAAACCTCAAGGCTTTTGTGTTTATCACTTATGATTCAGCTGCTCTGTCCTATGGACTATTTAATTTGTGTTGCCTTTTACTATATCTCTAAGATAAAAGACTTATTGCCCACTGTTTCCTCAGTGATTTGATATGATTTGTCGAACCCGTGTGGCTTTCCTCTGTAAATGGCTCTGTGAGGTTTTTGTGTGTATGTGTGTGTGTGTGTGTGTGTGTGTGTGTGGGAAAGGGTCCTGACTTTTTCCAAAGATGATGTTTTCTAAAACGTCTTTAGAAACAGAGATTTCATTATATAACAACAAAAACAAACAAATAAAAAAACGCTTCAGCCTGATCATTTAATACCACCCTGCTATAGTAGCCTGCTATGAGGCTTAAAACCTTCATTTTGTGCTAATAAAAATTCTCAGGATTTTTTCAAAAATATTCTTTTTGAAAAAAATTTTCATCCTTTTATTATGAGAATGTTGAACACCAGCCTCTGAAACAATTAGCCTTATGCTTCACTAAATATATCAAAATTATGAGCACAAAGCTTTTAAAATTAACAAATCTATTTCAATTTTTTTGATATTCATAATATTTTATCAAGTATTTGGGAAATAAAAAAAAAAAAAGAAGAAGGTAAAGGGTCTCCTGTACTGAAAAAAAGTATGTGTGCTTTTGTAGGTTAAACCTTCCTTGGTTCCTTGTGCAGTAAGACGTGGGCCATTTGGTTGGTTTGTGGTGAACTTGAATTTATACAATGAGGATGTGGCCCCCACTTCAAGTTTATGCCTATCAAGAGAGTCTGACCAAGTCTGGACTGCAGGCAGGGCCCCAGTTTATGTACAAGTGCCAGGATTACAACTCCGGCTTATGCAGAGAGAACGGGGTGAGCCCGATGGGTCACTCTACTTTTCCATCTGTGTACCAGTGTAAGCCCCTAAATCTGGTTTGAGGCTGCAGTTGGGATGTGTTACAAATTAATGCCTCTAATCTGAAATTTTCACGAGAAGCTGAAGCGATGGCTCAGCAGTTAAGAGCACTCGTTCTTGCTGCGGCCACAGGTGCGACTCCCAGCAACCACGTGAGAGCCCTCAACTGTCCATAATTCCAGTTAGGGATCTAACAGTCTTGTCTAACCTCCAAAGGCACCAAGAGTGAGTGTTGGTGCACAGACAGCCATGTGAGCAAACCAATCTAAATAAATCTAAACTCCCTCCAAATCAGTGCTTATTTATTTATTTTAAGATACCGCATAAGGCTGGGATTTAGCTCTAGTTGGTAAAGTGCTTGCCTTGCATGAAGAACTGAGTTTTGTACCCAGAATTTATGTTGGAAGGAAGGAAGGAAGGAAGGAAGGAAGGAAGGAAGGAAGGAAGGA
>NW_026596095.1:9583222-9621595 GCF_907164565.1 Psammomys obesus
GAAGGAAGGAAGGAAGGAAGGAAGGAAGGAAGGAAGGAAGGAAGGAAATGAAAACAAAAGAAAGCTGAGCACGGTTGCATGTGCTTGTAATCCCAGCACTGGGGAGGTAGAGATGGACAGGTCCCTTGGTTTGCTGGATGGCTACCAGCCTTGCAGGTTATGTGAGCCCCAGGTTCTGATGAAAGACTGTGTCTCAAAAGACAAGGCAGAGAGCTCCTGAGGAACACTAGCCACGGTTGACCTCTGACCTCCACATTCACACACACAGACACATGCATGCTCATGCATATGCACATACACACACACAAACACACACATAACTTTGTTTTTTTATTGTATAAGACTATAAGTTATACTTTTAAGGTATATATGAATTGTGTGTGAATAATCATGTTTAGAATGAGGTCTCATCTCTGAGATACCCCATGTAAACATTTCAAAACCAGAAAGTGAATGTAACCTGAAATGTAACTTCTGATCTCAAGTATTTTGATCAAGGGGAATTTGAGTGGTGTAGTTTAGACTCACAGTGCTATGGGCTCCTCTAGGCTGTTTTCCAAAAGTATTCCGATCCTCAAGGGCTAATAATACTGAACAACATAGCCCTAATCAGAGACACTTGAGCTTTAGAACCAACTTTACTTCTGGAAAATACTTTGGCAATTAATTCCTTCTGAAAGGAAAGGGAATTTGTACATAGTCCTGAACCTCAATTCTTATTCCCACAGTGCCTTGGAAGAATTCTTTTCCTTGGAACCCGAGTTGCTAACTTGTCTAAAGTCACATAGCTAGAGCAAGGAAGAATCTGAATTCTAATCTTTTTAGTTTACTTTACAAGAGGGCGAGACTAATCGAAGGGAGAATAAACAAATCCTGCCCTTTCTGAGGTCTAGACATCTATCATCAACACTAGATGTGAGTGTCACAGTCTATGAAATGTTCTCAGGCTCTCAAACAAGTAACTGTCAGAGGAGGCTGAGGATGCACAGGAGAGATGACTCGTTGTCATTGCTTTTCTAAGGAACCCTAGCTTGGTTCCCAGCATCCACCTCAGAAAGAAAAAGAAAGAGAAAGACAAAGCCTTCAGTGTGTGTGTGTGTGTGTGTGGGGTGCATAACCTCCAAAGTTGTTGCTTTAGATAGCTAGAGACTTTAGAGTCACATTTGCTCAGAACTACATTGTTGCGTCTATAAAACGGAACTAGTCTTTACTCAATGACCTTCCAACATTCTCAGATCATTGACAGCAAAGGAAACCTTTTGTAATTTGCTGTGTTCATACCAGCAGAGCACACAACTGCCTCCAGCTCCAGCGCCAATGGAGCTGAGGTACTTGCTAGCCTCCTCAGGCTACCACACACACATACACATTGAATAAAAATTGTTTGTTCTTTCATTTGCAGGCAGAACCAATGGCTAACAGGAAATTAAAACACCACAGCTGGGCCACCAAGACAAAAAAAAAAAAAAGACAATAAGCTTTGCCAACTTCAGAAAGCAATGAAGAGCTCAGAATGACCTGGTGACTGGTCTTCACAATGATTCCTTGAGTCAGCAAGGTCACTGAGACCTGATAGTCACTGTACTCATGTTTTATAAGGCATGGGTGGCCAAGATATCCTCCATGAAAAGTGTTTCATTACAGCTGTCAGTCCATCAATGAATATGAGTTAGATATTGACTATGTTATTCTTCTGAAATGCCTCATCCCCCAAATGGAATGTTACAGTACATATACACAATATACATAATATATATTAAATGTATAACATATATACAGTTATAGAGTAGCGTTCACAGTTACTGCTTTAAAATAGCTGCTTTAAGTGAGGTGTGATGGTGGTACCTACTTATACACATAGTACTTGGGAGGCTGATGCAGAAGAATCTTAAGTTTGAGAGCATCTTTTGGTCTACATAGAAAAACCCTTCACAGCCAGGTATGGTGGTGTACTCCTTTAATCCCAGCACATGGGAGGCAGAGGCAGGCAGATCTCTGTGAGTTCAAGGCCACCCTGATCTACAAAGAAAGTTCCAGGACAGCTAGAGCTGTTATGTAGAGAAACTCTGTTTTGGATAAAACAAAAACAGAAAGAAGGCAAGAAAGAAAGAAAGAAAGAAAGAAAGAAAGAAAGAAAGAAAGAAAGAAAGAAAGAAAGAAAGAAAGAAAGAAAGAAAGAGAGAGAAGGAGAGAAAGAGAGAGGGAGGGAGGAAAGGAAGGAAGGAAGGAAGGAAGGAAGGAAGGAAGGAAGGAAGGAAGGAAGGAAGGAAGACAAACCCTTCAGTGGGGGGGCATAACCCCCAAAGTTGTTGCTTTAGATAGCTAGAGACTTTAGAGTCACATTTACTCAGAACTACATTGTTGCGTCTATAAAATGGAACTAGTCTTTACTCAATGACCTTCCAACATTCTCAGATCATTGACAGCAAAGGAAACCTTGTGTGATTTACTGTGTTCATACCAGCAAAGCATCATTTTATTCCTTTTCAGTTTCCATGCATCAAGTGTTCAGTGAACACCAAACAAGGCATGCTCTCTGTAATAAAATGTATTCCTGGTCCTTAAGGCTCTTCAGACGGTTAAACACTAAGTGACAGGAGAGGTGCCGCAAGGGATGTGGCTATTTGCCAGCCAGGGACCTCCGGGAGGAGTCGTCTTTCCAGATGCCTGAACATGGGCAGCGGCGGGGGTGGGGTGGGGGTGGTGTGTGCTTTCCCTTCTCCCTAGCCGGTCTCCTGATCAGATACTATCCAGATAGAGCTGCTCTGCTCCAAGGTAATCAGGAGAAGGCCAGCTCGCACAAGCGTTGCTGTTCCAGGTACATAGCTAAGCCATTCAGGGGCCAGTGGAAAGTGGTTGTTACCATTCTCATTGCTTCCCATTGGGAAGGACAGAAAGTGTCTATGGAAAACTAGAAGGGCCTCTAGGTTATCTCCATTGAAGACTTCTCGTAGACACTGTCTCTTACAGGACGACAGTTATTAATACTGATTGTTCATTTCAAATAGGGCAAAAATGGAAATCTATAGTGATGTTCTCTTTGAAAATGTTTCCTTGACTCCCTCCCTACTTCCTCCACAGTACAGTCTGGGACTCTTCTTGTAGAGTGAAAATTCGGCTATCAGTTAATTTAAACTACCTGCCCATCCTTCTCTCTCACCCCATCCCACCCAACTTCCGTGCAGGGCTATATCCTTCACGCACATGCGCACAATCTCCTTCCACACATGTGCATACAGCCTCCCTCCGCTCCAGATGCTCTCAGCTGACAACTTTGCCTCAGGTTCTCTCTGCTCTTTCTTGCTCACTCGTTGGTTTTCTTTGGGGTGACCTTTGGCCATTTCCTCAACTTACTCAAATAATTATTTTAACCACTCCTCAAAGCCAAGTTCAAATGCTTCCTCTTTCCTGACTGTCCCCCAAACTCCTACTGTGTCCTCACCTCACTTTGCCTCTCCTGGGCCATTCCTAAGGGTAACCTATCTGACCTTCTGTGCTTCCAAAAGACAGGACCATGTCCACTTCGCTCTGTATCCTTCAAGCCCTGTCTGGCGTCTTGCCTAGACGAAAGGTCACTGACTATTAGCTGAACTCAAGTGAGACCACAAGCCATGCATTCTGAAAGAAACCATGAGGCAGGAAGCTGGAAGGAAATGAAAATTGCACTACCGGCCTCCCTGCTGGCCATTTCAACACTGACAGTTTTCCTGTCTGCACTGCCCTGCAGGCATCCACACCAGAGTCCATCCACAAAGCCAGGTGGCAGTAAAGATTTCACATGTTGGCCCGGTCTGTCAGGAAAGCACACAGAACTGCAGCAAAGCAAGCTGGAGACTCAGTCAGCTCCCGATCTCAGAGTGGACACTGTACTAGCTTTCCATCCCAGCTCTAGGTCTTTACTCTTTTCCCCTCTGGTGCCGACAGTGCTGCAGCCAAGGGGACACAGAATCTATGTGTTTTGACATTGAATACCTAGGGCAGAAGTTGCCAGTTCTTTGGGCCAGCAGGAATCTTCCCCTCCCTCGGTATCAGAAATCCCAGTGGGGAAGAGGCCACTCAGAATAACGACTATGCTGCCCATTTTTCCTTGCAGCTAAGCCAAGCTACATGACCTTTAGACTGCAAACGTTGGTGTGTGGGCCATGAGTGGAAGCTAATATTTAGTGAGCGACCTCTTGCTCCAGGTAAGACCCCAAACAGGACTTGAAGGATGCAGAGAGAAGTGGACATGGTCCTGTCCTTCAGGAGCATGGAAGGTCAGACAGGTCACTCTGAAGAATGGCCCAGTAGAGGCAAAGTGAGGTGAGGGAGGTCGCAGGAGGAGTTGGAGGGCCAGTCAGGAAAGAGGAAGCATTTGAGCTTGGCTTTGAGGAGTGGTTAGAATAATGACATGAGTAACTTGAGGAAATAGCCAAAGGTCACCCCAAAGAAAGTCCACGAGTGAGCAGGAGAGTGTAGAGGGGACCTGAGGCAAAGTTGTCAGCTTGGCGCTCTTGGAGCTGAGGGAGACTGTGCACGTCTGTGGCGCTATCATCATGCTATGCAGCGTTGGCTAAGCTCTGGATCTCTGTGGCCGAACGTCATTCCCATGACAGAGAACTACACCCTGTCTCAGTCAGAGGGAGACATTTCTCTCCCCTGAGCTCCTCCTGTGGAACCACTGACACCACAGAGTTATTCTGAATATTACTCGAAAGTTCTGCTAAAGTAATCTTTAGAAAGACTCTAAAGTTCTCACCTTGAAACAAGGATAGAGCAATACCCCCCAGCCCCTGTCTCCTCTCTCTTCTCTCTCTCCTCCCTCCCTCCTTCCCTCTCTGTGTCTCTGTATCTGTCTCCTTTCTCTCTCACTTCTTCCCCTTCCTTCCCCCCACCCCCGTCTGTATCTCTGTCTCTCAACTCAGCTTGAGATTTGGCTTGGACTTTGGCCTCGGTGCTTTAGTGTGTGTGTGTGTGTGTGTGTGTGTGTGTGTGTGTGTGTGTGTGTACATGCTCCAGATTCCACGTTCTTCTCCTAGTTGACCAGAAGACAAATGAAATGAAAAGTTCTGTTACTCACGGAGAGTTTGCCACGTTCTGGCCACTGCAGAGTCCCTTTATGTCTGAGGCCTCATCTCACTGTGACAGGTGTAGAGTGTAAGGTCATGATGGCTGGCCGTGCTGAAGGGGGCCTGGGGTTCAAGGAAGTGAAACGCTTGCCCAAGGTGACAGGGCTCCTCAGTTGCGGGGCTGGGGTCCAAGCCCAAGTCAGCCTGGCTCTGGAGTCTATGTCCTTGGCCACCTGATGACAGAGCAGAAGGCTGGCGTAGAGGGAGCCTTTCTCTGCAGGGGGTGGAAACGGAGCTGCACCGTAAATCATGCGTAGTATATTCAAGATGGGGAAGGGTGGATCTGCGGTGCTAAAATGAGAAGGGGGAGGAGAAAGAAATGCCCTGGCCCACACCTTTGGAATCCCAAAGACCTGCAAATCCAAGGCAGGAGACTTTCGTGAGCTTGAGACCAGCCTGAGCTATAGAGTGAAAGTGTCTCAAAAAACAAAACAGGGTCTCGGAAAGATGGTGACCTGTGCAAGTGGGGTGAGCTGAGTTCCATCCCCAGAGCCCACATATAAAGTGTGAGTGTCTGGAATCTCAGCCACCCCTTCAGGAAGTGAAGGATGAAGACAGCAGAATCATGGGAAGATCAGGGCTGGTTGGCCTGGAGTATGCAATAGGCAAACCCTCCCTGAACAGGGTGGAATGGGAGAACAGACTGAGGAAGCTGTCCTCTGACCTCCACATGCACACACACCAGACAAACTTTTGAAAAACAGAAAATAAAACTTTTTTTTTTTTTTAAAGGATGAGAAGATAGGTCAGTCAGTAAACATTGGCATCTCAAGCGTAACAACCGGATTTTAATCACTAGAGCACAGACCAAAGACAAACAATGACAAAAGAAAAAAAAAAAAAGAAAAAGAAAAGAAAGGAAGGAAGGAAGGAAGGAAGGAAGGAAGGAAGGAAGGAAGGAAGGAAGAAGAGAGAGAGAGAGAAAAAAAACAAAACTGGACGTGGTAGCAAGCATTGAGAACTGGGGAAGTGGTTCCCTGGGCTCACTGGCCATCCAGCGTAGCCTGTTTGGTAGATTTCAGGCCGGCAAGAGACCCTCATCTCAAAAAGTAAAAAAAATAGAGACAGTGCCTGAAGAAGGACAGCTGAGGTTGTCTTTTGTCCTCCACATGTATGTGTGTATGAGCACATGTACTTGCACACAGGAAGTGGGAGAGATGGAGGTGGGGTGGGGAGAAGGGGGGAGGAAAGAAGCAAGACAAGGAAATGTCTCTGTTGTTCATCCCGCTTTTGTCCCTGTTGTCCCCTAAAGCAGCCTTAGGACCCTTTTCTGGGCCTTACCCGACCAAAAGAGATGTAATGGTGTGTGTGTGGGGGGGTGGCTCATGAACTTCCTCTCCTCTGGTCCTCAAGTTATGCAAGCATTGTGAGGAGAAAAAAAAAAAAAAAAAGCTTCTTTCTGAGATTTTTCTTCTCTGGGTAAACACACAGTGAACTGTGTGGCGAAAATTTTCGGGAAACTTCCGGGAGCCTGTCTCAAGACTCTTGAGCCTGCTTGTCACTCAGGAGGTTAAAGAGGCTTAGGGTGGAAAGAAGAGTCCGTGGCGCAGCCTGAGGCGGAGAGTGCCACCTAAGCACTGACCGCCTGTGCCGTGTGCCTTCTCACCCTCCAAAGTGGACGGTTTATGAACCCCACATTTGGGGGCCAGACTTTTCCTTATGCCCTCTCTGCTCTTTCATGATTTTTGTCAGCTTTTCCTGGGGTGCCCTGTGGCCGTTTTATTGTTACTCTTCTCCGGAGTACCCCGTGGGGGTGGGGGGGGGCTTGGCCTACCGCTTGTTTTGAAGGCTTGTTGCTGTTGGGGATGAGGGCTAAGTAGTGTTGTGACAATGGACTGTAGGGACACAGATGTGTTGGATTACCCTGGATCGCGTCCTAAAGGTCACTGGGTGTGTCTAAGAGATCCTAGCGGCGGGGAGGTGGGTCTACATGCCTGTTGATCAAGAAGAAATGATAGCTGACCCTGCAAACAGAGCTGCCCTAACCTGGAACCAAAAATCACTGCTGAAGGTACTACCCAGCATGCCAAGACATCTAGAGCCACCTTTAGGTGACACTGAGGGATGACATTTGCAACTTCGGTGGGACTTTTCTTCCCTACCCCTCTCCCTTCATGGGTCACAGCCACAGGGACCAGGGAGCAGCCATCCTAACTACCACCCAGTTCTCCGGCGTTAGCTTCCAGGAGGAACGAGAAAGCATTCTACGTCTTTCCAGGTTAAGAAGTGTGATTACCCTCTTGGATTGGACGTTCCAACCACTGAATTAAGTCAGCTTTCACTGTTTACAAAGAACCCAGAATTGTCTGTTACCTAAGAGTAAGCAAAACATGACACTGAGTGGCTGCTGGAGGCCTTACCACACCAGCAGGGAAGGGTCAAAACGAGTAAGCAGATCAGGCTCCAAACTAATGTGCACTCTGTTTTCCTTAAGAGTCAGCCTGTGCTCACTGGCGACTGTTTAGACGATGTTGTGCTGTTGTTCTTATAAACAGAGCTGGCTGCACCAAACAGGAAGGTCTCCGGTAATTGCAGCAGCAGGGACCACACTGAGTTTGATATGACAGGAGTCAAGAGAGAGGAATACCTCCTGTAAGAGGGCACCTGGGGTTTCAGCGTTTCTTTGGATTAAGGGTTCCAATCCACCAAGAGGGCTACCGAGGAGCTTCTGTCCACACTTCTCACTAGACTCAGACTGCATCAAAGGTATAACTCAGCCAATAATACACAAGACTATGACATAATGATATCAAAGCAGTTCAGGAGATGACACCAGACCCTCAGGTGCCAAGGTATACTGGACTCCCACAGACACAGTTGCTCATTCCTTCTCTCTCTGTAGGTGCAGCTTTATCCATTCCTTGGAGAAAAGAAGCCCATGCCTCTGAAACGGGAATAAATTCCAGGCTTTCCAAGTTCCTCAGCTTGTTATCTCTCTGCCCAAGCTCTCGAGGATATTTTCTCTATCTAGAAAAGCAATATGGCCACTTGGCAGGCCAGCCCTGGGGCTCACTGGAGTAGTTGTGCAGGTGACAAAATCACTGCATCGGAAATGGTATTTTTAAAATTAGGTTAAAAGAGAAATCAGACAAAAGAGAAGTAATGTCTATTTGGAAAGAGCTTCAGGATTCGGGGTCCTCATATTCTGGAGTCATTACCTCTGGCTGTACACTGACGTTGCTGCCGGCACAGGTTCTGCATTCCCCGCTACTCCAATAGCTCCTGAGGACCAGCCACAAAGCTTGACCTTTGGCAAGCAGGAGCAGATGTTCGGGGAGAATGAGAGAGTCCATGCTACTCTCTGCTAGGTAATGGAAGTTGCTTGAGGGATCGATAAGGAATGCATAGTCTCCTGCAAACGCAATAATAGTTGCCAAAAGATACTGAGGCCTCATCGCCACAGTGTGAGGATGACTGGCTTGTGTCATGTCAAGCCCGGTTTGCTGAACAAATAAGGTACTTCTTCCCTGATGGAGCTCACATTCTAAGAGGGAAGGCAGGTACACAAAGGGTGTGAGAAGCAATGTAGCTCTTCTGGCTCCTTAGGAAGCAGACTGCAAGAAAGAGCTGGTGAGCATCCGGGCTGGACAAGCAGAGATGTCAAATTGTGATGGCCTCAGGAACCCCAAGGAAGCTCTGGCCCTGCAGAGTTGTCCCAAGCTGGGCCAGGGCAGACTTTTACACTCTGTGTTAATCAATTGTTGTATGGGGTCATTGAACAGGGCATGACTTGGGCAGCTGGTGCAATCCTTAAGAAGTTGCTACCTAATGACTCTCTACCCAAGGAGATTCTACCAATAAATGAAGATCCGAGCGGTGTATTCCATGCCACATGGAGCGCTCTGAGAGGGGGGCAGTGGACAGCTGGGAAGAATCATGGCATCGTAGAACAGCATCTTTGAGGAAGAGAAGCGGTTTCTAGGCAGCAAAGGGGGTACAGACGGTGCCTCTGGACCACTGTCTGATGGAATTGGTGGGGGGGGGTATTAGAGGACTCACTCTACTGGGAAGATGTGACTTCATTCTCTTTTCATCCTTTCTGTGTAGAGCCAGGCAGGCTCAGCACAACCCACAGACACTACAAGAGCATGCCATTCATGTTAAGCTATAGTTTGTTCAGGAAGAAATCAAATCATGATAACCTGATGAGCAATACGACTGGATTTTTAAATTAGCAAATATTTAGTTATTAATAGACACTGCTGCTTGTGTAGCTGGCCAGCTCACTTCCTTTACAGGACAGAAATCTGTCAGCCTCTGCAGTGGGAAGGGATGTTGAGTGCTTTACACCTCACAGCATCAGGACCCCAGGCTTGACTCAGCGACTTGTTTTCTGTGTGATTTTGGCCCAGTCACTTCAGAACCTCTCTGAGTTCTGTCTGATATCTGTAAACAAAGCTAGTCTACTGTCCAGGATTGTTACACAACTTAAGTGAAATGAAGCCATGCCCTATATGGTAGGCCCCTCATACCCACTGGCCCTTTTGAACATCTTACTAGAGCTGCAGGAAGTGAACTCAGCTTGCTTTAAGGCCATTGGTATTTTCTGTCATTCTGTCTTGAAATACATCGTTACCACTACAGTGTACTTTGGGGATACTTTTGTATATTCAGTCTGCTCAGACAAAACCATGAGCCGGTAATGAACAAAGTCTGGGAAATGAGTGGCCTCGTTCTCTATTATCTTGCTAGATCTGGAAGTGCATTGAGAAAGGGTTGCTTAGTAACTGTATTAATTCATCAGCAGGAGCAACAAGCTCCCCCTCTCATTAGGGAGGAATGCCATCCTGCCAATCAGAACTCTTGTCCCTAGGATATTTTGGATGCCTTACTCAAAGGGGGGGGGGTTCTTTTCAGAGGTGAACTGGGGACATGCCTCTGCTGGGAACTATCTATAGCATGAAAGGAGGACAATGAGATGTGAAGTTGGAGGTGGGGGATGAAAACTGAGTTTCAGGGCTCCTGCTCACTCTTTTCATGAAGCAGATTATTCCAATACAAAAACGGGATAATGAAAAAGGAGCAGCACAAATGGGCTTCTGTTTCACGCTTGGCAGGGAGAGCATGTGAGCCTTTTATTCCTTTTAAGTAGCAGGACCCAGCAACAAGAACTAGGCTCCTGAGCCTTTTGGCACTGGCTGCGAAAGATGAGCCATGGCATCTCTGATTATGATGGTACCCACAGTGGCCTGAGCCGTAGGAATTTCTGAAATGCTTCCATTGCCATGTGGTCCACACTACTCTCTTTCAGCAGACCAATGTCTGGATCCCAGCGGCTTTTGCCAGTTAAAAGTACATCACAACAAGGCCTTCACAGTGAGTTTTTCCATAAAAAGCCTGGAAGAAATGAGCCATGACGTTTAAAGAAAATACGATTTCCCCAACAAGTAGCTTCAAATACTTTTCAAGGTGCAGTAAAATTGCCAGTCAGATCCGCCCTCTTGTCTTAAAATTGACTCAAGAGGCAGGTTTTCCATAAGTGTATTCTTTTAAAAAGAAAATAATGGAGGAACTCAACTTTCAATGAACTCTGTACGGAAAAAAAAAAAAAAAAACTCAACCAACCATAAAGCATTCAGCTGTGCATGGAAGATAGAGGGAACACCCTGGAGAGATGTCTGGGTCAGTGGCTCTGTCCCTGCATGGGCTGTCATTCAGCAAGCATGAGCTCAGACACTGTCACCTTCCACGCAGGGACAGGACTTACATCCACCCATGACTGATGCCAGCTGAGCTGGAACGGCCCTCAAAGTCAGGGTTATTTCCTGAGACATTTTTCTATTAACTTTTTATCACATTTATTTATTGGAGGGGTGTACACACCACTGCGGAATGTGTGGAGGTCAGAGGACGACTGGCAGGAATCAGTGCTCTTGACCTACCGCGTGGGTCCCCAGGACTGCACTCAGGTCATCAGGTTTAGCGGCAATCACCTTTCCACACCATGTCATCTCACTAGCCTGCTTTTATTGGTTCTAATACCTAAAAGCTAATCAAGCAAAGTCCATAGTGTTTTCTTTTTTTCCTGCCAGTCAGAATCTAAAAGACTTTCCCCTCCTATCTTCTTCCTCCCCCTCTTCTTCTATACTGCTCGTATTTTAATCTTACGTGTAGTGTATGGGTGTTTTGATAGCATGTATGTTTGCACATCATGTGTATGAAGCGCCTTGGAGGCCAGAAGAAGGTATCAGACTCCAGGGAACTGGAGTTGCAGACGGTTCTTAACTGCCATGTGCTGAACTCATGTTCTCTGGAAGAGCAGACAGTGCCCCTAACCACTGAGCAATCTCTCACATCATCTTAGGTTGGCAGGACACTTCATGTTATTTCCTGAGGTTGGAGACACAGAGACTGGATCCTGTGAATCAGGTAGGGCTCACAGTGGAGTGGTCTTTGTCAGAAGCATTTGAAGATACAATGTTTAATGTATGTGAAGCTTTGGCTCTGGCTAAGCCAAACAGTCTTGGCAATCTGATTTGATGGGCTAACATTCTAGATGTTACTTCACTTGGCATGAAATTATTTCACATTACCCCTCCCCCAAATAAACATAGAGACAAACTGTGAAGTGCTTTCAGTATTAAGTGAGCTTGAGGATTTTGTGAAGGACAAAAACTGAAGAGCTGGTTTGGGAGAAGTAAATAGGCTCCTCAGACTGTCTCAGCTTTTGAAACAGAAGTCCCAACTGTACAGGAAGGAACCTTAATGTTTACTTTGATATAAGGAAGTTCAGAGAAGATTTCTCAAAGTTAATGAAGAGGGGCTGTTCCCTCAGAGCCGCTGAGTCCGGCTGGAGGACAGCCTCTCGCTGCCTTTCACCGCACTGCTGCCAGGGAGAGCTGTGGGCCAGCTGAGGAGTGGCTTGAAGCTCTCCCAGACTCTCAACTCCGGCTAGTCACCAGGTGCCTACCTCAGACGTGCTATCTGCTTCTGAAAGAAGGGAGGTTTGATGGACGGTTTTTAGAAATGCCGCATTTGGGGACTTGAACCCTCAGCCTCCTGGTACCAGTTATACTCTTGTAATTGTACCATGACTCAGAAGTTCTGAAGACAGGTGGGGTGGGGACAACTGTTAGACCATTACTGCTGGAAGTTCCTGAAGCCACAGTGGCTGTCCTGTTGGATGCCAGCCCTGGTGTTGGCTCAACCCAGCTTTAGAGAGGGAAGTGGGGCTTCTATACAAGAGGCTGGTTAGCCAAAAGTTCCAACTACTTTGAACATAAACTTTAAAAATGCAAGCGCTCTTCATTTATAAATTGTGTACAGCTGTGTGCCTCCACAGCCAGCAAGGTCAACCTCCTGTACTGTTCTTCAGGTGCCTTCCACCTTCTGTTGGAGACTCCGTCTCTTACTGGTCTGGAACTTTGACAAACATGCTCTGTTATCTAGCCAATAAAGCTTCCAGGGATTATCTGCATATGTTATGTTAGCTGGCCAATAAGCTTCCAGGAATCTGCCCATCTATCTCACCATTGCTAGAAGGTCAAGTGTACATCACAGAATTTAACATTTTATTGGGGTCTGTGAACCCATCTCAAAGCCTCGTGTTTGCAAGGCAATCATTTTAGTGACTGGGCATCTCCTCATCCTCACATATCAACATTTTTAAAGATTCAAGCATTTAAAAACTATCTTAGGATTGTCTTTCTGATGATCTTGGGAAAGGTCCAGGTTCCTACAGCATGACTAACACAAAACAGCTCTTAAACCCAATTTTGTTCTTTCATTAAACAAATATAAAGATGAACTAAGGTACTCACTTGTTTTCTTTTCTTTCTTAATAAGCTTTAGAAGAATTCGGGAGTCAACCAACCTGCATACAAATAAAGAGCAATGTTCAATAAACATGGTGGGGATAAAAAGGTCTTCTCGTATTCAAGAAATTAGACACCAACAAATCAAATAATACATTTTTAAAATGGGGTACAGAGCTAAACAAAGAATTCTCAGCAGAGGAATATCAAATGGCAGAGAAACACTTAAAGAAATGCTCAACATCCTTAGTCATCAGGGAAATGCAAATCAAAATACCTCTGAGATTCCATCTTACACTGATTATAATGGCTAAGATAAAAAAAAAATCTCAAGTGACAACACATGCTGGAGAGGATGTGGAGAAAAGGGAACCCTTCTCTATTGCTGATGGGAGTGCAAAATTGTACAACCACTTTGGAAATCAATCTGGAGCTTTCTCAGAAAATTTGGAATAGCACTACCTCAAGATCCAGCTATCCCAATCTTGGGCATATACCCAAAAGATGCCCACCATTCAATAAGGATATTTGCTTAACTGTTCATGGTAGCTTTATTTATAATAGCCAGAAGAAACAACCTAGATGTCCCTCAACAGAGGACTGGATACAGAAATTGTGGTACATCTACACAATGGAATACTACTCAGCTATTAAAAACAAGGAAATCATGAAATTTGCAGGCAAATGGATGGAACTAGAAGAGATCATTCTGAGTGAGGTAACCCAAATACGGAAAGACAGGCATGGTATACACTTACTTATAAGTGAATATTAGCCGTGCAATACAGGATAGCCATCTACAGACCTAAAGAAACTAAACACTAAGGAGGACCCGAAGGAGGATGCTTAAATCTCATTCAGAATGGCAAACAGGATAGACACCAGAAGCCGTGGAAGAGGGGAAACAGGATGGGAGCCTTCTATAGAGAATCCTCTGAAAGGATCCATCCAACAGGGGATTGAAGCAGATGTTGAGACTCACGGCCAAACTTTGGGCACAGCACAGGGAATCTTATGGAAGAAGAGGGTGTGGGGATAGAGTGACATGGAGAGGACAGGAGCCCCACAAGGAGACCAACAAAGCTAAAGGATCTGAGCCCAGGGGATTCTGCAGAGACTGATGCACCAACCAAGAACCATGCACAGAGAGGACCTAGACCCCCTGCTCAGATGTGGCCAATAGGCAGCTCAGTCTCTATGTGGATCTCTGAGTGAGGGGAGCAGGAGCTGCCTCTATCATGAACTCAGTTGACTGCTCTTTGATCACTTGCCCCTGGTGATGCAGCCTTGCCAGGCCATGGAGGAAGAGGATCCAGGCAGTCCTGATGAGACTCAATAAGCTATGGGCAGATGACAATGGTGGAGAACTCCTCTTTTCAGTGGGCTGCAGGAAGGGGATATGGGGGAAGAGGGAGGGAGAGTGGGACTGGAGGGAATTGAGGGAGGGGGCTTCAATCGGGATATATAATGAATAAATTGTGAAAAAATTTAAAAAAGGTCTTCTTGTAGTCTTGCTGTTTTATCCTCCTAGCTGAGTTACCCAACTCTTCCCCTGTAACATCAGACAACTGTGAAAAATCTCATATCACTAAATAAAGTGCACAATGCCTGTGCCAACCCATAATCACCTCAGAAATCTTGCTATAAAAAGGCATAGTCTTTTCTGATTCACTCACACAAAGAACATGCTGTAGTTACTAGCTCACATGATCCCAGCAAGGACAGTCCATTTCTTGAGAAGTTCATAACAATGAGCTGTTATCAGTATCCAAAGTTAAAAAAAAAAATACAGACATCTGGAAGTCAGTAAGCCTCAAAAATGACAAACCCTTGATTATGCTTATCAGGGAGGCCATCATGGAAAGTTTTGAAAGGTCTTGAAGAGGTTTCTCCTGACATCCATCACCAAATACAGAAAGGGCCAAGTGATAAGGGAGAGATATTAAGCAACAGTCCAAAGGGACTTGGGCCAGTGGGGAAGTCACTGGCTTTCCACAAATCTTTTTTTTTTTTTTTTTTTGAAACAGGGTCTCTCTATGTAGCTCTGGCTGGCCTGGAACTCTATGTAGATCAGGCTGACTTTGAACTCAGATTGATCTGCCTGCCTCTGCCTCCTGAGTGCTGGCATTAAAGGTGTGCACCACCACACCTGGCCTCCACAAATCATTTTTAAAAAGCGTTTTGGATGAAGCAGAATATATTGAAACTGTACATATAACGTGTGTATACTTTGTTTATTTATCTTTTTTTTTTTTTTTACAAAGAACATAGTTGTGTATCCAGCACCCCAGAAGAACCCCAGATTCTTTTTTCTGTACTTTATGTAACAGAAATTAGGTAGTGTTCATCTTTCTCTCCCTGGCTTCTTTTACTCAGCCATGCGTTTATGACCATCACCCTACTGTCCTATAAACTGAATGCTGTTCATTCTAGTTGCCATATTGAATTCCATTGTGGTGAGTTTGCCCCCAGAATATTCTATTACTTATGTTCACTTTGGCTCATATGCTATGAAGCAAAACTTACTGTCTGAAATTGGAAAGTCAAAAAAAAAAAAAGTTGCACTTGGGAGTTGTGTGCTGAGATGGAAGAAGAGAATGAAGGGGTTGGCTCAGACTTCCTCGGTCTGCTTTGCTTTCTTCCTCTCCGCCTAAGAAAGATGCGATTGAGAGCAGAATTGTAACAGGGTGATGAGGTCTAGAGTCTTAAAGAGTTAGAAAGGAATCATGTCTGTGGAAGCATCTGGAAGGACTATCCATAGAAAGTTGAATGAGTATAAACATCAGGGAAGCCCTGTGGTCTCTCAGAACCCTCTGTAAATACAGCAAAGTGGCCAAGACCCCCGTTCAGCCCCAGATGACTGTGGCTCCAATCTAGCTTCTCAGCAAACTTGGACGCCTGGCTACTTCTTATCTTCAAATATTTTAAGAAAAAGGGCTGTGGCTAAAGATTAGGTCCCAGGAATTTTAGGTCCTGGCAGATTTATCTCCTTATCTTAGACATAATTTGGGTTAAACCTTTCTTTGCTGCTTAGTTCATTTTTATTCCTTTTTTTTTCCAAGAACACAATAATTATTCTGCTTAAAATTCTGCCCTTGAGATTCTACAATATTAATATGTTTCCAGTAACTCTGAGGCAAAGCTGGCTTACTGCTAGTCCATGTTTATCCTGGTAGAATGATTTATAATATATTTAAGCCAGTCCAGATGGTGTTGGCCTGTAATCCCAGGCGTGGAGAGGCTGATATGATAGGATTTTGAATTCAAGGGCTGCTTAGGCTACACAGGAAGTTCAAAGCCAGCCCTAGGAACTTAGTGAGACTGTCTCAGGGCCAAAAGTAGAATGAAGCCAGGAATATAGCTCAGTGGTAGGGCGCTTGCCTAAAATGTACAACACTCTAGGTCCAATCTTCAGTACTAGAGTGAGTGTGCATGAGTGTAGACAGACACACACACACACACACACACACACACACACAGAAATACAGAGACCTATTTCATCTTTCATTACAGTATATGAAATCAACTTCCATTGGCATCTTAGAGAGCGTGGAAGAGAGATTGTTCACTTGATGGGGGAGGCTGGGAAAAATAGAAAGTAAAATAGTCTTTGTATTCACTGGTTTGTAAAGACTTGAAAATATGTTTATACTGAGGATCTGTTTATGCTTAGCTTCTCAGCCAGGCTTTGAAGAAGTTATATGTATGTCTTCAAAGATTTTAAACATTTCATAAGGAGTATGGTACTGTCTATACAAACAAATACATGAAATGATCACAATTCTTTAAAAAGACTCAAGGCTGGGAATTTAAGTTTGGAAATTCCTCTTGTCTCTCTTTGGCTGCATGTTTCTTTTCACTATTTTTCTCCCCGGCTATGTAAGCATTGCCATAATATGAAATAGCAGTCTTATGGAGTGTTGCTAAAAGGACATAGAGAAAATGATTAAAAGCATCTCAGGCTGAACAAACACCCATTTTGTAGCCCAGAAGCCTCCTTCACCTCATGCAGCTGATATATAGGCTTAAAGAACACTGGAAGAAATCATAGCTCTTCTGCGTGGATTGCAGGGAATGAACAGAAAAGGTGTATACTCTTTCTAGTCCATAACCATCAACAATTCAAGCTAACATTTTCTATAGTTAAACTTTTGTGCTAATTACTTTTTACTTTAGTGCAATTGAAAAATGGCATTTTTGCAATGACTCACTGAGGTGATTAGCGGTCTTTCTTTTACAGATTTGGAAAGTGGACTTAAAGAAGCTAGCACTTGGCAAAGTGACAGGACTGTGAGTAACAGAACCAGAATCTGAAATTCAGCTTGGGGCAGAAGCCCGAGGCGTCGCCACAGTAATGAACTAGCTTCCTTATACATGCAAGCTGTCCACGGGGCCAGTACCAACGGAACACAGGGACACCATAAAAGCCTAGAGAACCGGAGGCTTAAATTGCTGACTCCAGTTAAATTCCTTGTATTGAATTTATTTAAAGTAATGAAATGCAGTTCTCTAACAGTTAGCAGGGAAAAAGTCAGTATCAGATTTGGGTTGTGTTTTGGTTCTCTTAAAACAGGTGACAGGAAGATCCCACTTGGAGATTAAGAACGACGACATCCATTAAGTACTCAGCGCTGCCAGAAATCGGAAAGTCCACAGAACACATCAATGTGACGACAGCGTCTGTTTGTTGGGCAAATAATGGCTGTGAATGTCTGCACTAACGGTGGAGATCCAGCTAAACCTCTTCAATAACAAATAGGCCTTTCATTTCTCATGCTGCTCAGATGAGCTCTTATGCTCTGAATGGCTAGAGAGGAAGCGGCATTCTTCAATAATATTGCCATGGGCCAGTAGAATGCCAAGGTGTGGCTCCTTTGAAAGCTCGCTTCCAAGTTTTCTGAGTCACCTGTAGATTAACTTCTCCCCACTTCAGACTCATATGCTACATACATCATCTTCCTAATGCACAGAAGCCTGTGTTAAAACCCAGCCCGGAAACACTGATTTTTTCTTTTCACTAAACAAGATCCATCCCTCACTCCCTGTGAGGCAGAACTGTACAAAATAGAATCAAGAGGTAGAACTAGCCACATGGAATGCCTGATCCACAGTTTCTTTCTCAAGCGGAAGCATGAAAACTCTGAGTAGATAAACGTCTTGCCTGTGTTCACAGAGGGGTAACACTCTTGACTTGAACACAGGACTTCTTTCTTTTGGAAACCATCCGTCCTTTATGCCCAGTCCAAATCCTGTAGCCAGAGAAGCCCGCTGATGTGAACTCTAGCCACTACTTTGCACAGTGCTTGGAACAACAGTGGATTCTCAGGAAAGGTTGGCTGAGCAGAGCTCTCAGCTTCTGCTCCACCCCTAGGCACCTCCCCCAATCACTGCAAGTTGCCTTCCCTCTTGGACTAAACTAACCACCAATGTTAATGCCAGTTCCACCTGAGCAGGGACAGCAACTCCAGAAAACATTTGAGTAGAGATGAAGACTATCCAGAACCATGACAATGCGTTTGCTAGGGGACTTTTAGACACATGACACCATGAGGTTGTGAAATATCCGATGAACCTGACTCTTTGATGGCCTTCCATTAGACCTACAGCTCAGTGAATCTGCTGGACAGAGCAGCCCATGGCCAGGGTACTGACCTATCACTAGGCTCTAACTTGAATGTCCTGGAGGTGATGAACAAGACCTACAAGGTCTCATAATGGCAACATGTAGCTACTGAGAATGTGAACTGCACCTACCCCAAACTGAGATGTCCTACCAGTATAGATCATGTACGGTTTGAAGACTTGCTTCAAAAAGCAATATCGATGCCAAGCATCTCATTAATAATTTTAGATCAATCCCAAATTCTAAGGGCAATGTTTGAGAAATACTGGATTAAATAAAACAAAATTCATTTCTTTTGTTTGTTTGTTTGTTTTTACTTTTTTGAAATGTGGCTAACGGGAAATTTTAAGTCACAAATGACGTCATCCTTCTGAGCAGGTAGTATATATATATATATATATATAGGGTATATACAGGATATATACAGGGTATATATAGGCTGTATATATATATATACCCTATTTTTATTGCAGGATTCTGGGGTTAGTGAAGAAAGCCATGCAAAGTGTAGTTAATGTAACAGGGTCAGTTCTAAGCAATGTCTCAAACATGTGAGTGATTCTGCATTTCTGAACATTTTTGGTGATCTCAGCATCCTGAAGATGGTCGGGGTAGCTTCTGCCCTTTAAGGAGCCTCTATGCTGGGACCCTCTGCTTCATGGGGTCATACCATGGCCTTTACAGGCCTCCTTATAGATATGTATAGATCTTATAGCTACATTTCTCAGGAGTTGCTAAGGGAGTACTGACTCTCCAGAAAGACAGGCTTTTTTTTTTTTTTTACTTTTTTTTTTTTAATTTTATGTGCATTGGTGTGAAG
Source organism: Psammomys obesus (assembly GCF_907164565.1). Taxonomy (NCBI): domain Eukaryota; kingdom Metazoa; phylum Chordata; class Mammalia; order Rodentia; family Muridae; genus Psammomys; species Psammomys obesus. The sequence continues at coordinate 9,602,528 of NW_026596095.1, forward strand.
GTGTCAGATCCCGTGGAATTAGTGTTACAGACAATTGTGAGCTACCGTACCATGTGGGTGCTGGGAATTGAACCCGGGTCCTTTCGAAGAACAGACAGTGCTCTTAACCACTGAGCCATCTCTCCAGCCCAAGACAGGCTTTTCTAACTGGCCTCTTATTAATTTATCTGTTCATCTTCCAAAGGTAGAGATAAGACACAGATAAGTCATAGGTTGGGCCCCAAACCAAGGCACAATGAAATGTATAGGGTAGGCCCAATGCATATGGAGCCATGAGTTTTTAAAGGCAATAACTTCACACAGAGAGACCATGGCATTGGGAACAGAGTAAAGACCCCTCACGGGGATAGAAGGTGAACTGACCTTGGGCCACATCTCTCTGAAGCCTACGATGACATCTTCACTTCTCTTCACCTTGTGACAGACTCAAACGGCAACTTATCAATTTCTCGGCAGCAATAAATGGCCAGGGAGCAGAAGTATTGTGTCAGAAAGTCACTTCATTCTTCTTTTCTTAAAGGATGCTGCTTGGGAGAATGAAGCCATCACCTGAAGGGGTTGCTTATGTGAGGAGGCGGGAGATGTGGGAGACAGAATATTAAACGATTATTAAGAGGAAGGATAAATAGGTACCCTATAAAGATCTACACTCCTGAATCAATCACCCAGTAGGTCAGAGAGGAGCCATCTCCTCTCCTTTTCTTGAATGAACGTGAGAAAATTGCCTGCCAGTACATGCATGTCTAATCTAAGAGTGAGTGAGACACAATGATTCTCAGGCCTCAGCAAGACTTGACTGAGGTAGTAGTATTTTTCATACAGTACTGCGTCTGTCCTGTAGACTTGCATAACAGGAGATTTTAGAACTATACTTTGGCTTCCTAGAGACTAGAGTTGACAGCGTGGAGGAAGCTGACCAGCACAGCCTCCTCAGGATGGAGAGTTTAGAGATGCCTCTGGGAAGAACACATCCAATTGTCAGCTGCTAGCTGCATCTTAGGAAGCTGTTCCTTGCTTCCCATTCCAGCATCACTAAGCTGACAGTCCGGCTCTCTTTTTCAGTGGCGGAGGCCATACCATGAGCTTGGTTCAATTGTGCATCTAAAGGTTTCATTTTCCATCCTGGAATATTAGTTGACTTTATTGCTGAAGGCAGCAGGCAGGCATGATGCTCACTCCCATAATGAAGCACAGCACCAAACTATGTCTTCTCGCCTACACAGCTTGTAAGGCAAGTGCCCCAAAGTCAGCCACTTTGTCCCTGCTCCAAAGACACCTCATGTCACTGGATTCCACTGCCTCGGTATGATGTGCAGCAGCAAGCCAGTACTGTTGCAGTCTAGCGAAGGCACCCAGTTTGAAGTCTGCAAGTCTAGCTGGCTGCACACAGTCCTGTGATTTGACAACTGTGTATACTGCAGGTGTAAAGGGGGTGAGGACAGAAGGGGACAGAGGGACTGGGCTGAACCATTATCCAGAGTCTGCTTCTGGAATTTAAAAACTGTAGTTCTGTTACATGCTTTTTGATGTCTAAAATAAAAAACCAGGCTTTCCACTTCTGTATTCATGCACTCAACGTGTATATAATGTGTATCTGTTATATACAAAGCCCTGGTCTACTGCTGGAGTTATACACCAGTGATGGACATACAAGAATATCTGTGCTCAGGGACCAGTCTGGGAGGGGGGGAGACTATCAAGTAGCATCTTTCCTTTCCTTTCCCTTCCTTCCTTCCTTCCTTCCTTCCTTCCTTCCTTCCTTCCTTCCTTCCATGCTTTATTCCTTCCTTTCTTCTTTTTTAAAAAAAGAAATAATTATGTTGGGAGGGAATTTTACTTAAAGTTTTAAGAGTAAATAAAGTTTGGTGTGATGGTGAATAATTGTTGAGATGTGGAGGCAGGAGGATCAGGAGCTGAAGGCTAGCCTTGGTTGTATAGTGAGTTAGAAGCAAGCCCAGCTACAAGAATCTTTGCCTCACAAAAGAAAAGGGATTTTAAAAAATCAAAATAGAACAAGAAGAGAACTGGGCATGTAGTTGAGTGAACTAATGTGACTCTGAGCGCCAGCTGGCTTGTGGCCACCTTGAGTGCAGACCTCAGGAGTAAGGAGGTGACCACCACAGACACTTTTGAGGGGCTAATTTGAAAACACTCCACACTAGAGAGGAAGGCAGAAATGATTGGCAGAGGTATGGCGTCTACTCTAAGAAATGACAGCTCCCAAGCCCTCACTCTGCTCTCATCAGGAGCTGCTTCAGAACAAACAGCCCTACATGCTCTCTGTTCAACTACTAGGACTTTAGAGACACTGTGTCTGGCTCTTTGTCAGGTGGCGTCCTGATAACTCAGCAGGGATCCTACACCAAGGCCCAGCAAACTCTGCGATCTGCTCCCAATGGGCAGGAGGACTTAGAGAACTTCCTTTCCTGCTAATCAATGTCCTCAGTCACCCTCCATGGCAAAGGCTCTTTGTCTGATGAGGGCTGAGGCTTTCTCTCCCTGCTCTTTGCTAATCCTCCCCTCTAGGCTGCTTCCACCTGAGCCTTTTAGGTCTATGCAAGTCAGCCCTTTGGGGAGGTGGCTCCGGATGCAGGTTCCTGTGTCACATTTCCAAGCCATGTTCCTGGGTGTTAGACTGTAAAATTTCAGTTTAAGTTGTCATTGACTTCCCTGTTGTTTTTTTCTGTTGAAAAAATGCTAAAAACAGCCAATAAAATGGTTAAATAAAATCAACAATACTTATCTTAAATCAGGTCTTTCCAACAGAGCTTACCCTTGATGTCATATCCTCAAGCTTAGGGTTTGGTCAAGCCAAAATTTAGACTACAATTCTACAATTCTTAATTTAAAAAAAAAAAAAAAAAAAAAAAAACTTGTTCAGTCTTCAAGGTCACGTGTTTCTGTCAGCATCATTCAATACTTACCAAGTCCTCTGCTCTATGAAAGTCAAAATATTTCCAGTCTTGACCTTTTTCTTTTCCTCCCTCCCTTCCTCCCCCCCCTCTTTCTTTCTTTCATTCTTTCTTTTGTTCTTTTTGTTTCTTATTAGTAAGGACTAACAATCAAGCTCATGATAAAGAGCCCCGATGAAAAAAAAAAACACAGAAAGGAACTGACTCAGGCCTTTAATTCCAGCATTCAAGAGGCTGAGGGAAGGGGATCTTTGAGTTCAAGGCCACCCTGGTCTACAGAGTGAGTTCCAGAACAGCCAAGGCTACACAGAGAAACCCTTTCTTGAAAAGCCAAAAAAGAAAAAAAAAAGATTATCATAGAAACAAATTTATTGGGTTTCCTAAAGTATCTTAAGTTCAGGGTTATTTCTGAGCATGTCAGGAAATAAATGAGAGTCATCTTTGTGGTCTCGGAAGACTACTTTACAATGAGTTCTCCTTCCTAGGTCTCAGAGCCCATCTTAGGGCTGTGGGCTCTGTGCTGTCACTTCACGCCCTGGGCTTCTCTAGGAGGCAGCTACTTTAACAGAGAGCCCTGCTGACACTCCAAGGGGAAACCCACTGCAGTCAAGCCCAAGGTGCCTCCGAGCCATCAGCTCTGTACCCGGCACTCCAAGCTGCCTCCAAGAAGCCACTCAAAACCCATCGCAGGGGCCCCTTGCCTCTCTTTAAAAAGTGAGGGGACTAACAGTCAACATATACCACAACACCCTCTAAGACACCGAAAACAAAGCCACAAACAAAATCTCCCTCTCTCTTCAGAATATATTCCTCAGTCTCATTTCTGTAATTATTTAGTAAACAGAAATCTGATTGCGTTCAGGTTCCAAGTGCATGAAAATGAATACATAAAAATGGTCTGGTAGAATGGGCAGTGGCTGACAGCCTAGGGAGAGGAGAAGATAATTAGGGGGAAAAGGAAGGAGACTTTTAGTCTTTCACACATCTTCCCATCTGATTCAAATTGTACAAAAAGGATAGTTTATTATTTTTAAAGTTCAAATTTAAACTCATAATATACTCATATAACTATTGGGTCAAAGTCTTGAGACTATTGAAATGTATACAGCATTATCTGGATTCACCTCTCCCAGATAGCTAACTAAAAGGCATTTTCTCTTAGAAAGAAAGTATATAAAACATTTAACAGGTATTATTTTTATTTGGTTAATATGCAGTCGATTATCTCAGATATTTGTTAGAGTAGTGCAAAGCCAAATATTTAAATTTTTTCCCTTTAGGAAAATGAGAAGAAGATATACAAAAATGGAATAAAATTTAGGAAGTATGATACCAAAGAAATGCTAAAGAACAGTGAGCTAAGTTCTTGTTTCATAGTTCATTGTGATGAAGTTGTAGGCAAAGGAGGAGGTTGACGGCTGTCAGAGGAGGATCTGGGAAACCTGAACAGCCAGCCCCACCCAGGGAGGGTTGCTGGTGCTACTTTTTATTCTATTTTATTGGGAGTTCTTATACCTCTTCCTTCCTTTTCCAGCCCTTGTCCCTCCTAATACTTTCCAGCACCCTAACACTAGGTAGGAGAGAAAGTTGATGGGGAGAGGGGGCATTGGTCTCTTTACTACTTCTAGCTGGTTGAAGTAGTAGGGTTCTTTGGAGTAATACCAATCTCAGTCCTCAGAATATCTAGCAGTCCAGCAAGCCAGCAACAGTAAACATAACAGAAGAATGAAACAGCAACAGAACAGGGAGCGGCAATCTTCTTTTAAGTTCTCCGCTCTCTCCTGGCTCTGGTATTTATACCCTCTCTAAGTCCTCAGGTTTCCACTAATTGCAGTTGGCAAAGACCATGCCCCTCTCTGAGCCACACGAGGCAATTATCAGCTGTGAATAAACTGAGGCAGCCCCATATCCCACACTTGGAATTAAAACAAAACAAAAAACATATTTAAATAACATAACCAGGTTTTTAGGGCTGAGGGGTAGAAGGCTGAAACACCCTGAACATCCACAAGTCCATGTCTCCAAGTCCACGCCCAGGCAGCAGCTCACGAAATGTCTGGGAGGTAAATAGCCATCAGTGCATTCATTCATTCCATAGAAATTCATAGACCCCCCCCCCGACAACACCCTAAGAACCACAGAGAACAAGTCAAGTAATGGGAATATCCCAGCATCTCTATGAGTCAGAATGATGCTGTCCAAACCATCTGGAGCTGAGGGAAAGGTACTTTAAAGACAGGATTTGGCCCAAGAAAAGCAACAACACACACCTCCTCTCCGTCCGTCACTCTTAGTTCTGATGTACACAGTTATGTATACAAACACATGTGTACAAACACAGCTGCTCCATTAATAGAGATATTATCACAAAATCAGTCATGTTTTCTTCTAGATTGTATTTTATTCCACTCAATTCAACAAACGTCTTTTCCCGCAGCAAGGCAGAAGAGGCTTATTTAGGCAACTTCAAATCCAGACATTGCTACCATACACCTGAGGCTCCCCATTGGTTTCTGTGAGGCAGGAGGATGGTTTCTCTCCTACCCAAGAGAAAGCAATGGTGACACTGGTCAAGGCCAGGGGAAGCAGGGCTGAGCCATGTCTGCGCTCCACCACCCATCACTTCTGAGCTCTGACTGTCAAGCATGGGGAAAGCTTTTCCCCTCAGTGTGCCTTCAGAACAGCCAGGTAGTGCAAACAGGCTTCCAGCCTCTTCAATGGCCTGAAGACCTTCCTCCTGGTTCTCCGCCATCTCCGAGAGCCTCACTGTCCATATCTCTCCCTCAGGAACGAGGCAGGGAATGGAGAGCAGGATATCTTCTTTACATTGAAGGCTGATTTCCCCCTGTTAGATTAATGCTTTATTAAAAAGTACCTGTGTAATTTAACCCAGTATTATAATCTATTTCTGGCCTATTAATAATTTTAAATACACACTTGAAAAACTCTTTGCCAACTGTTTTTCTTTTGGAAAAAAAAAAAAAAGTGTTCATGTTGCTGATAAAGGTCTTCGTTCATTGCACTCATGAAACTCACATTTTGTTTTGTTTGGTTTTGGTTTTATACAAAATTGCATTCCTAGGGTGATACTGTTGGCTCTTATGGTAGAGCTCTACTGCTTGGTAAGAGGGAATGAGTCATATCCAAATCTAGCCATTTTGGGTGTAAAAAAATTGCTTCCTGGAATACCAGTTTGTTTCGAAAGGTTGAATTCTTTTTAAACACAAAGAAAGGTTATGTACACTCAAAGCATAAGCAAGAGTGCTGGGTGTCTCCACTTACTTCCAGGATGTAGGGTATCAAGTGACATTTTGGGCAGAGCTCTTGATTCATTTGTTTCAAGGAAGCACAGGACGGCTGTGATCTTCTCAACACCTCATCCCCATAGGGATCTGCCCCCTCCAACTCTGAGGGGTTGCCTGGGATGCCAGCGGGGCTCTCAGTCCAGGGCTGGCCTCCTCACCCATGGCACCCCTGCATTCTTGATGCCTCATTCCGGGGAGCTTGCTTAGAAAAAAACCTGCCCGAATTAAGCCCCAAATGGCTTTGTCATTGTGATATTCATCAAGGATCTTTGCTACTTTCAACACCTGAAGACATGAGTGAAGTTTTAGGCTTTGCAGAGTTAAACCAGCTATCGACACCAGCTTAGACAGCCAAGACAAAATACCACACATCACTCCCAAGGAGTGTTTGGGAAATGAGCTTGAGGGTTGGGTTGACCGGGAGCTTGTTTGATTCTTTGACTGGCTTTGTTGACTGAAGTGGCTGGGGCAGTTGAACAGGTGTGGGAAAGGGCAGGTCATCTTACCGGAGTACTCCTCCTCCACCCTCCCTCAGCGCTGATTGAACACTATGTCAACATGAATTAATTTCTCTAGAATTAACAAAGCAACCAAAGCCGAATTCACCTTTGGAGAGAATAGACAATGATAGAAACACAGAGCAAAGTGAAAACTGGAATTAAAAAAAAAAAAAAAAAAAAAATCCCTGTTTCCCATGGGCCATGAGTAAATGGGCTCTGCAGCTTTTATTTTTTTGAAGATATTCCACCATTTAAGTGTGTGTGTGTGTGTGTGTGTGTGTGTGTGTGTGTGTGTGTGTGCAACAAAGGAACTTTCACTAGTTTTGAAAGTCTGAGCTATCACTTCAATATTAACTCCTTTTAGCCTGGTGAGATTGAAAGGAAAAATGCTTCCCCAGGAAGCTGAAGGCTTTTCGTAGGCCTCAGCAACACGCTTGTTCAACACGTGCCAAGGATGTGACACAGCCCTCTAGAGCCACGTTTCTAGGCTCTGTGAGGACTGGGGGTACCCTGCGGGGCTTTCTCCTGTGACGATGCTTTATGGGAACTTAGACATAGAGGCTGGCAGGCGGGGTTCAAGCGCACACGCGCTGGGCCAGACGGGCAGTGTGAGCTGCGGCTTTATCGGTCCTGGCACCTGACCCTGAGCAAGTGGTGTCAGTCTTGGCTCTCCAGAGTTTCCTCAAGGGGAAGTGAGAGGAATTGGGAGTATCTGCTTCCCAGGGTTTACACAAGCTGTAAATCAAAGGCTGAGGGTGTCGTTAATGAGTAAACATGAGCAGCCTAGACAGAGCTTATCCGTGCTGATAAAACAGTGACTGCTTATGAACTGTCCGGGCGAAGGGCATCCTGCTGATGAAGGTGGGAATACTAGGTGGTGAGAACTGAGGAAACATCCTCACTACGTGTCAGAAAGAACACGGAAGAATTGCGAGGTCAGGAGCTGGCAACCGTGGGGAGAATCCAGTGTCTCTGGCGGCAGGGGTCCTGCGCAGGAAGAGCCCCAGACAATTGCTTCTCCTGCGCCTCTCAAGTTCTCCTCTCCCAGAAAGCCCTTCTTAGGACAGCGTGGCACTGCTGGCGGTGGAAAGCAAGGCTGTGAGCAGGGGCAGAGCCTCATCCCCCTTTGTCCCGGGTGTGTGATGTGCCCTGCCAGTGTGCCCACTTGACTGTAATGCCAAGAGCTGACTACTACAGACCTCAGGGGATCCGGTGACACTGCTGAGTGTCAGTCATGTGGACCCTACGAAGGCTGCAGACCCGTGATCATCGCATGTGCCACCACTGAAATAAAACAACCAGACCCACAAGCAAACGTTCCGGATGTCTGAATTAGCTGCAGCCAGCTCAGCCTCTTCACCCCCCCCCCAACATTAACTCATCATACTGATATTATAATCACTTTTCACCTGGATGTGCAGAACAAGTCACTCCAGAAGGTATGTTCTGAGGAACTATTTATTATAATCATTAAACATCAGCACTGCAATTAAAACTTTAAGATAAACTTGGATTTAGTATTCAATGCAATTGGCACAGGTCAGCTAAGTCCTGATCCAAGATTTTCTGTAGGAGAGCACAGAATACAAAATCAAAGCCTTTGTCCCATGCTTAATTTCTGAGAAATCAAATGGTTAGATACACACACACACACACACACACACACACACGCATGCACACACACACACACACACACACACACACACGCATGCACACACACACCTCTCCTTTAGTGTCAAGAGCAGGTGTGCTTTTCCGTATCTGCATTCAATCTTCACAACTAGGCTACTGAACATGACCTCATAACTCAGTGTTCTTTGCTCCTGGAAGAACCAAACCTTTTGAAGTAAATATCTAACTTGTAATCATTTCTTTGAAATGCTGACTAAAGAGCATTTTAGTATCCTGCCCAACAGGTCACAGGCGCAAAAGGAGGTCAAGACCAAAACATTTCTTCCTCAGCCATTTTGACAAGATCCTGGAACCGTATCTTCATGTGCCCATGTGGGAAGATAGCACATCATCTTCAGAAATTAAAAGGGTCCGGGAGCAAGCTAACAGGGGCGTCAGAACTGTTAGGAAAAGAGGCAGAGGCAGGAGCTTAAACAGACTGGAGGAAGCCATTCCCTTGGGCGTTTTAGGTGTATGGGTTTCGCTGTGAATGAGCCACACCTGTGATGCTCTTAGACACACCTGCTGTCATAAAAAACCCTCGTGGTGAAGCCGTCCCTAGCTCAGTAGGCTCAAAGTGTCTGGGACTCAAGAGTCTGTAGTATAACTTACGTCACCTATGAAAACAGAGGGAGAACGACTCTCCCTCATCTACTATCCAGGTTTCCTTGATCTCTTCTTGAGGTCTTTGGAGACTTACTGTAGTTATTGATGGTTTGTTTCAATCCAGACTCCACACCCCTCTTGATTATAAGGTTAAGATTCTCTCCTCTCCCTAATTACTCTCGCAGACCCATTTTGCCTCTATAGCAACTGCTTCTCAGTGGGTTTGTTCTCCTGTCATTTCTCTTAATGATGATGGGAACATGACTGCCAAATGCCCAAGTGCCCCCGACAGGAGGGAGGAAAATAGTTATTGTTCCTGAGATCAGCCTCAGCTGTGGGCTCAGCAGACACCAATGACATTTTTCTTAGGCTGCTCCAAAGGTGACATGACAATGACCTCAGAGCAAGAGCACAAGGTAGTCCGACACTGAGGAGGTAGCACCGTCAAACCTGTCCCCATGGGGCCAGAGAGATGGCTGACTGGGTGAGACGGCTCTTCCAAGGGTTACGTTCCGGGTACCCACATCTGGCGGCTCACAACCGCCTGTAACTCCGGCTCCAGAGCCTTTAATTCCTTGCCTCTGCAGGTACCCCCACCCACGAGGGAAAGACTCACTCTCTCCCTACCCCAACTCCCCTACCCGTGCATGCAGGAGGCAGGATAAAAATCTTTAACTTTGTCCCAGAGGGAAGCTCTGAGGTCATCACCAGGAAGACTAGAAAAGGTTTATGGAAGCGAGTGGCTTTAGGAAGTCTGGTCAATGGTGGGGCCACTGGACAGCTCACAGGAGAAAGTTAAGCATCTGAGGGAGTCTCCCTCTTGAGGTCTCAGGGAGGGAGGAACCACAGAACAAATAGAGCAAAGCAAATGCGGGCGACTCCATCACAAGCCCCGTCTTGAGCCAGGGTGCCAGTGTCATGATGATAAATAGAACTCGAAGTGACAGGTAAGAAAAGGGATATGGTTATAGCAGGATGATAAGTGGAAGTGATTATCATCTAACGTGCTCATCAGTTTAATTAGCAATTCCAAAAGGGCCTTTCTACCCCAGGTTATTCGTTGAAATCATGACCCACATTTCTCGATGAATAACAGGCACTACCGGGAGTAGGGGGTGTTGATGTCATGTTCTCAGGGCAAATGAACCCTTTTCAGGTACAATTTCTTTTTTCTTCTCTGTTCTGGGTAGGAATGCAACTTGAATTGGCAATGCATGAGCAAAATAAGCTGGTAACAAAGCGAAAGAAAGGGCCCTTTCTTCTTGACTAAGGCCAGGTTTGGCTTGGTTTTCTTTTGGAAAATCCCCATATTCTGAGGCCAGCAACTCACAGAGGCTCAGCTTCACAAGACAGTGAGCATCGAGGGCAGAAAAGGAAGGGTCCGTTTTTCCCGTGCCCCCATGGGAGGCGTGTGCTACAGCACATTCAGTGGGCAGGGAGTGTAACACTGCGGTTATCAAGTTGTGCTCCGGGGCTCCAGGAGTCAGGTGCGACTCCAGCCCACTGTTAGCCAGCTTCTCAACAGCGTGCTCAACCACCCTTGTCTTCAACTAACACACCTGTAAAAGCTACATTTCAATCTGTCGCAAATGGTATTCTCATGAGGACTAAATGAGTTAATACTTAGTGGCTAACAAGTTCTATTTTCTGGCCAGTTTCAATAATTGCAGGAGGATCATAGCGTGGTCCTGAGATCCACTCTGAGTTTACAAATGATCATCTGCTTTTCCACTGGTGATGTGATGTCATCTAAAAAGAAGAAGAAGAAAAGAGGGAACAAAGTTATTTATAGAGTTCTTGGATGCATAGAGGATCCTGCCCATGACAGAAATCATCCTAACCACATCTGAATTGTCCTTTTATTACTGTCTGAGGCCTGCTGATAGCATCTGAGAATTTAGGGGTTGAATAGCAATTTCCTTTAAACTGAAAATTTCTATCATTGGAGAGAAGCTCATTAATGCTCAGGAAGTATTTGTATGTTTGCATGTGAACATGTGTGTGTGTGTGTGTGTGTGTGTGTGTGTGTGTGTGTGTGTTCAAGTACATGTGCTTGTTACATGCAGGCAATGTTAGTGAAGGACATAAGATGAGCTGCCTGATATGGGTGCTAGGAACTGAACTCTTCTGCAAGAGCAACTTAACTGCTGAGCCATCTCTCCAGCCCCCAATACTTAGAAATATTTAAAGGTAGGCTATTTAAGAGTGAGGAAATATACAACTCACAAGTTGCAAGAAATCCCTAAAACTTATCAGATTTACAAGACTCCTTCCTCCCTTCCCACGGTTATACATGCAGTAAGGTCTGTTGAGGAGAAGATACTCTCCTACCTGTCAAGCTGTCTACAAGTTGTGCAGAGAGCTCCAAGTGAGCCTTCTGTAAGCCTTCATTCATGCTGGGGTGAGCTTCGGTGATAAAACCGCCTTTAAACCATCTCTACAAGATACCTTTCACCCATAATCCTATAAGTAATCCCAATAAGCTCATTTGTTTACTAAATTGGACTTTGGTGGAGGTTTACTTTGATCAGTCACCAGTTCCCTATCTGGGATCACTAGACTTTTGTTCATGTCTCTCCAAAAATGCTTTCACACAACACTGAGTTTCTAAGTTTTAGAGCAGAGATAAAGACGGATTCCTAGACAAATAATGATTCTTAAGTCAGAGCAATCCAGACTGAAACCATGAGTAACCTTGATGATAGAGAAATCAAAGCTTAGGATATTGATGTGAATCACACTGATAAGTATCTCTCAAGTCTACACTGGCTTCCTTTCTTGCTTTAACCCAAAAAAAAGTGGGAAACTTAACAAGATCCATGTAAATTTATCCTTACTGCTTATGTTTTTTTGTACCTGTTATAACCACACATATAAGTGGATTTCTACCACATAAAGTCTCGTGGTCTTCTCTTTCTGCAACCTTTAATCTCCTGTCCTGCTCCATATCTCTGGTTAGCACTCCCAGGTCACCTTCTTCCTCTAGCCACACACCAAGGACTTGTTTGTTGTAGGTAGGTCCAGCAGTAGCTTTTGTTCTGCTGGTTTGAGTAAGAAATGTTCCCTACAGGCTCCTATATTTAAATATTTGCTCTCTGCGTGATGGTACTGTTTGGGGAGGGGTGTTATAGAATTCTTAATTGCTGGAGACTTCCTGGAGGACAGGCTTTGTAGCTGAATGCTACATCCTGGTCCTGTTCCCTCTTGTCTGTTTCCTCTATGTGGATAAATGCTCTCTCTCTCTGATTCCAGTATAGCCCCATGTTACTGCTTCTGTGCCTAACCCACCACAATGAACTCTATAAGAAACTATAAATCCTTTTCTCTTTAACTTGCTTTTTGTTGTGCTATTCTATCACAACCCCAGGAAAGTAACTAATGGGCCATCTGTCCAGCAGTTTTACAGCCTGTTTCTCCCTTGCCAGTCCCACTTTCTGCCTCCAAGATAGATCACAGGACCCAAACTTGGGTGTTCCTCTGGCAACTGAGATTGCCCATGAGTGGCCCAGCCTCTAGCAGGAACAACTGGAATCCTTTAGTAGTACTGGTGTTTGTATCTGGTCTGACGAAGCCAAGAGGACATGAGTCTGGGGCTGTTTTTGGCTTCTAAGCACTATGACACAGAAACTGATTGACAGGAGACATTGGAGCAGACACTATTTGTTCTAAGAGCTTCCTGGGCTTGTGAACAGTGACACATTTCTTTACATCAGGCTGAGTAGGTCCTGTCACTTGTTTTTGGGCTGCTCACACTGTGGATGATTCTAGGAAGACTATTTAGCATAGCTCCTGATTTCTCCCTCCAGCCGCATTTTCCCTCTAAGCCATAACCCACTTTCTGCTCTGTGCTAACTGTCTCAGGAGCTTCAATACCCAGTGTAAGGAAGCCCTCCCTTTTTCTCTTCCTTCCTCCTCTCCTTCCCTTTTTCCCTCCTGTTCCTCCGCTCCTTATTGTATCTGAGATGCTCAAGTGAGCATTACAGTACTTTGTTAGAGTGACCCCAATGGATGAAGACATAGCTGCAACTCTGCTTTCCCTCAAAGAAGCTTCTCTGATGACCTGCTCAGAGGAGAGTTCTCCAGTGGGTCCTGAGCAGCTTTAAGGACTAAGCTTTAAGGACATGGGAACCTGCTGCATGCCAGGAAGCCTGTCTGTTACCAAAGCTAAAGCAGTCGCCACTAACTCGGAGTTCTCAGTCCGCTAGTGAGACGTGTGATGTATCTCATTGCTCCATTCTGCTCTTTTCACCTAGGAGGTGTGCAGTTCTCTTTTCTCTCTGATAACTGATAACCTAGTACAAAAAGACTCAAAGGTACCTCCTGGTATATTGTCCCATACATAGTAACCCCTTAATAAATACTAAGTTGCATAAACCAGGATCTTGAGTAATTCCTAGTGGTTGGAAAGACAAATTTTCTTTCTTTCTTTCTTTCTTTCTTTCTTTCTTCCTTCCTTCCTTCCTTCCTTCCTTCCTTCCTTCCTTCCTTCCTTCCTTCCTAACAGGGTTTCTCTGTGTCCTGGCTGTCCTGGAACTTACTCAATAGAACAGAGTAGGCCAGTCTCAAACTCAGAGACCTGCTTGCTTCTGACCCCCAGGTGCTGGGGTTAAGGGGAAACAAAGTGTAGGATTTGCCATGTGGTCTCTTGAAGAGCTTTCCGTAAAGTTTACCACATCCTGAGAAGTCATTCACCGCCAAGACATCACAAGCCTCCTCCAAAGAACAGGCAGGCCCTGCATCTTTGTAGTTAGCTCGGACTCTGTCACAGGAGTTCTATATGTTGAATGGCTTTACAAAGGCATTTTATGTCTGCTGGTCCTACAGATCCAGAAGTCTGTGACTGTGATTCTGAAGGCTTGGGGTCTGGCAAAGATTGGCACCCTGATTCAGTTTCCTGGTTCACTCATGGCCACCTTTTCTAGGCACCTTCACATCGTGGAAGGGAAAGAATCTCTTCACAGAGCACTAATCCCATCCACAGTAGACCTAACTGCCTATCAATGGTCCCACCTCCTAATAACACAGGAGGTTATGATTTCTTCCTAGAAAGTAGTGAGGAAGCAAGAGGTATATATCTACATACAAACCGTAGCTTCCTGTTACCCTCCCCCTAGAGAATAGTAGCTATGTCACGAGACCTGGGTGCTGTCACAATATGATAAGTTAAATGATAATGGTTTCATTGGTTTACAACCAATGAAAGAGTACAAACATCATTGTAACTTATGTAGCAGTAATCACTCATTGGAGAGCTGCTCTCTGCCTGGAGAGCTTTCCTTGAACAAAACTCGGGATAAGATGAAGTACCACCATCAAAGACAAAAAAAGGGGGGGCGGATAGACCCCAAAACTGATAATGTGAGTGAAGTCAGTTATTAGAAAATGTCAACAAACAAATACATAAGTAAGAATGAAAGGTCCTGCAAGCTTGCTTTCAGGCTGCTTATTTAATTTTTTTTTCCACTCACTCTAGAAATTTTCAAACTCATAGGTAATTTTATGAGTGAAGGATACTTGTCTGGAGATAGTAAGATGGCTCAGTGGTTAAGAACGTGTACTGTCCTTGCAGAGGAGCTGAGTTTGGTCCCCAGCACTCATTTTGGGTAGCTTACAATCATCTACAACACTATCTCCAAGATATCCAGCTCACTCTTCCTGGCACACACATACACTTGAAAATAAAACATATCTTTTAAAAATGCCCATTAGATGGACTGACTATGATAGACTTAAGCCTTTTTGCTTGGAGGGAGCAGGAAAAAAAAGTATTAATAAAGAGCACTATTAGAATTGTTTTCTCTCTGACCCATACGCTGAGAGAAAAGCATTTAGGCCATTAAAATCTTGACCTAAGTAGGAGAGATGATATATTCCACAGGACAGAGACTCTGTGCTGTATTCTGCACATCTGAAGTCTAGCCCAGAGTCCAGCAGCTGCTAGGCATTCACTGTATGTCTGTTGAGTGAATGGATTTCCATACATTAACGTCAGTCAGAAGTCTCAGAAATGAAGAACTAGGGCATGCCATACAAAATTTTAAGCCATGTGGTGTTGTACTAATAAAAAAATACTGGTTAAAGGAGTTTTTTTTTTTAAGTGGGTTTTGTTACTAAGATTATAACTACGACCCACTTGTGATTTGTCTAGCATCATTGCATGTACATGGTAAAATGTTAAGTGTTGATTGCTATAAAGTGTGTTTGTTGGGCAGTCTACTAACCCTTGAGTTTGCAGAGAGAGGTATTTGTGTGCCAAAAGCCCCAAGACCTAATTAGACTAGAAGATCCTGGTTGGTTATTTTGTTTTGTTTTCTAAGCTGGATGTGGTGGCGCACAAATTAACCCCAGCACTCGGGACATAAAGGCGGGTACATCTTTAGGAGTTAGAGGCCGCTCTGCTCTATCCTCGTTCCAGGCTCGCCAGAGCTATGGAATGAGAAATTGTCTGGAAACTAACTAGATAATAAGTGAATAAAAAATGGTGTTTGTCAAAAATCTTCGTGTTGTGTGATAACTAAGTGAGCAGAGTCATGAGCAGAAGTATTTTGGATGGCCAAGGTAACAGATTTTCAACTAATTTTGGCTGAGACATAAACTAAGGGATAGCACATAATTATATTCACAAAAATCCATAGTCACAACTGCCAATTTCTTCATGACTAACCCTGACAGATGTTGCTTTGGTTTTGCTGAGTCACTTTTTCTCCCCCACTCAGAACTCTGTGTTCTCACTAACTCTGAATTCCCTCTGGCCTTTTCTCATGTTTTGCCTTTTACCTGAATATTTTTGGCAAAAAAAAAAAAAAAAAAGATAAAATTGCTCATTTTACTATCTCATATGCCTATAAAAGGTTTTTTTTTTTTTTAAATAAAATTATCACTCTCAATTTTACATATTGTCATAATCTTAACCTGTCCCTTTCCTGGGAAGACGGACATTTTGAGGAATTTATGCTAAGCAGCCATAAGGCCTGGCTATCAACAATCTCATCACATCCCATGACTGAGCAGATTCTGAATCACCCTAGAGTGTAGGCTGTTAGAAAAACGAAGGCAGCCCCCAAACTTCTTCATTCTGCCCTGAAACTACCTCTCCTCCAGTTAGAAGTCACAGGAACCCAAAGGAGCCTCAGCCACCTTGAGGCAGCTGGGAGAGGGTGAGCAGCTATGCCTTTCTGTTTGACAGATTTGCAGTTTCTCACCAAACCCATCTTCTCACTACCTGGCTCCTAGACAAACAAACAAACAAAGAAAACCTTCAGTGACAGGGTTCACCTCTTGAAAGTTAATGAAAACTTCCAGCTGTATGCATGGCTGCATAATAATCTTCATTCTCACACACGTTAAGCACCTCTTAGGTACTGGTAACTGTGCTAAGGGATAAAAGGGGGTGCTCCGCTTCCAACCCCCCCCCCCAAAAAAAAAGCTTGAATGAGGAAAACTGACATATGAGTGCACAACTGAAAGTATGTGAAGACTTGATGAAACTGAGTTGGTAAAGCTGTTAGCAAGCTCTCTAAACATGCACAGGAAGGGCTGAAAGAGTGTCCTGGTCATTTGCAGACTCCTCATCAGCCGCATTTCACCACTGGTTATGCAAAAGGAAACTGAGCTTTCTACGTGTCCTCGCGCATGTGTGCTATAAGGACTAGCCAACAGGATATTTCTGCCTGTGAACAACAAGTTCCCTAAACTGCCAAGTGTTTTCCCCACCGACTGCAGAACACTTCTGAGTGTGTGTGGATGGAAAAACTAATCATCCTTTTAACAGTTTTCTTGATGCAGTCTTCCTTTGCTCAGCATGGAGTAGAAGGTGGCAAGGTCAGGAGGGAAAGCCCCTGGCGTAGAGGACCACATAGGTCTACATTGTGTACTTAGGCCAGTGGTGTTGTAAAAGAGCACCTAAGAGGTTCCGCCCTGTCCATTCTCAGACAGAATCCGGCATCCTAATCAAAGCCATCACGAGTGTGACAACAGCACAGTAGCCTTTTGCTCTTCTCAGAGCCTACGAGGTGGACCTAAGCTTGACTTCACTCAAGGGAGTTATATTTATATCACATATGATATATATTACTATATATATTATAAATTACATATAATATGCATTATATATAATAAAGTAGTGGTTCTCAACTTGTGGGTCCTGATCCCTTTGTGGTCTAACGACCCTTTCACAGGGCTTGCCTAATACCATCAGAAAACACAGATATTTATGTTACGATTTGTATATAACAGTAGCAAAGTTACAGCTATGGAGTAGCAGTGAAAATAATTTTATAGTTGGGCCGCAGCACTGGAAAGATCGAGAACCACTGGTATAAAGGAAGGGACAAGTTGGACAGAAACGACAAGAAATCTTTTGCCAAGATTGTTAGGCATCTGCTATCAATAGGATAAGTGGCCTTCTCAGGCCCGAACATCTTCACAGCAAAGCCAAGAAAGGAAAGCTAGGAAATAAGCGAAGTAAAAACCAAAGCTTGTACCTGGCTGCCACTGTTCTCAGAGACAGAGGTGTGACTGGAATGATTGGACTCTTGTGTCCACTCAAAGCATTTAGAAAGAACCCCCCAAAAAAATATCTCACACACTGGAAAGCCCGGATGTTATTTACTTTTCAGTTTCATTTTTTGCTTCTCTGCATTTTGAAGGAATTCACCCAAACACACTGCGTGAGAACCATCCTTCCTGGAACCGGCTACCCAAGTCATGCAGGAACGGCGGTGGGTTGGGAGTGTGGGGGGCGGGTGTGCCAAGTGGCCTTTAGACCTAAGCCAGGGCACTTGTCCGTGGCAGACACACGTGCGTTTACTGCACCACCCTGCACAAGGAACCAAGGGACTGACAGAATGTTCTGCTAACCACTGGGCATCGGGGCAGGGCTTTGGATCTGTCCTCTGCTAATCCCAACGGTCCAGGGGCCCTAATGAGTCCACTGCTAGGGGCGCGGCGTCCATCGAAAGCTCAGGAAAAGTAAAGCTCCCTTGACTTTGAGCGAGGCTCCCTTCACGGGCAAGCCACCCCCAAGCTGGCTATCCAGGGATTGGCCCAGGAGCCTGGGTCTCCGCAGCACCTGGATCCGCCTGTGCCCAAAGACAACTCTGCGTTGTTGAATCACGGTTGAGTCACCCCTTTCGGGGTCTTGGAGTTTCCTAGGGGAGGGGGCGGGGCAGGGGTGTGGACTGAGCGGGAGCCGCCTACTGCTAAGGCGAGAGCACCGGGCGGTGGGGCGGGGAGTCGCGGGCCTCCGCGGAGGCGGCGCGGGGTGGAGAGGCCCGGGTGTCCGCGCGGCCCTTTATAACTCGCTCCGCGCGGACCCCGGCAGCCTGGGTGCAGCCGTTACCCATCTCTCGCTCCCTCGGATCGCTCCCGTAGCTCAGCCTCCGCGCCGCCGGCAGAGCCCCGCGACCTCGACCCCAGCCCTTGGACATGGCGATCCCCGCGCGCCCGCGCCTCCTAGCGGCCCTCGCGCCCACCTTTCTCGGTTGTCTCCTCGCACAGGTGGCCCTGGCGGCAGGTGAGTGGCACCGGTCCTGGGAAGCCCAGGGCGCACCGCCCGCGGAGGAGTGGTGACGGACCTGGCTGGCTGGCTGGGGGGGGGGGGGGGCTGCTCTGGTTCCTTGGGGACCGCAAGGTGTCCCGCCACCTCTGTGCTTACCCTGCGGGTTTGAATGAACGCAGCAGAGCGGGGAGGTAGTTGGTGCCCGATCCCCTGCTGTCGCAGTTGAAGATGCCTCCTCTGTGGTTGCACAGGGTGACCTGAGGTCCCCGCTTTCACTCTGAGCAGAGCTTCCTGGGAGGTCGCGCCCTTGAAGGTGGAGGGCTGGTGGGTCCGCCTCTGCCCAAGTCGGCGTGCTTTGCGTGGCTCGCATATTATCTTTGACGAGGTGTGCGCCCTCCCGTAATAAATAGCTATTCTTTCGGCCTTTGGTTTAGATCTCATAGAAGCAATGCCCCAGGCAAGACAGAGTGCGTACCCGATCTGCCCAGTGTTAATTGTGAGGCTGTGACTGAAACCCGGGGACTTGCAAGAGAGAGAGAGAGAGAGAGAGAGAGAGAGAGAGAGAGAGAGAGAGA